>NW_019268541.1:1732981-1737261 GCF_002738365.1 Cucurbita moschata
AAAAAAAAAAAAAAAAAAAAAAAAAAAAAAAAAAAAAAAAAAAAAAAAAAAAAAAACCTCTGAGAAAAATTAAAAACTAGAACGATTAGCCTCATTTCATTTATTTAATATATTTTTTTCTTGTTAAAAAATTAATAAGAATAAACAATAATAATAATTTTAAAAAAAAGGCAAAACTGGGTGGAGATGGAGAATTGGGCGTGGGGGAGGGGATTCCGTTGAGCTCATGGGAATTTTTTCCCTTCACTCTTCCATTCCCAGCTCCCTTCTCAGTGGAGAAAACGAGCATCCCAGTAGGGAGAGAGAGTGGAAGGAAGAGTTGTTGAAAACTTGAGGGTTAGATGTGAGGGGGATATCCTACGTTGGCCAGATGATGATAGGAGAGGTGGGAACCCTATAAGAACCCTACAAGTATACCACCTTCCTTCTCAGCCAGTTTATCCAATGTACTGGACTTTTGAGATTGGTCCTTCAAGTCTCTGATTCGTGCCCTTTAAAGTTGAAAGATTCTTTAAGATCCAAATTTATCTTAACTTGTCTTCTATATGGGGGACAATGGAATTCCCCCATAGCAACATGTCATCCCATATTCAATACACTGATACGAGTATGTGAATATTGAAGGAAAATTTTGCACCTTTAACACTGCTGATTTCTCCATTTGTAAGGCATTTCTTACACCTTTTCTCTGTAATAGAAGGTATGATATTGTTTCTCGAAAACTAATGTTTGATAATTTTCTTTTGATGTTATTGATATTTCTCTAATTTATTTATCTTTTGGAATTTGTCTCTCGAGGGGAAAAAATGAAATACCTAGGTGTATCTGAGATTTTCTCTTAGTTGCTTATACTCCAGAATCATGATGATCTCATTGTATTCCATGTTGCTGCGAGGCTGCAGGGACATATAAAGCTCGGTTTGAAGTTTTCCAGCCTGAAGATAATGAAGCAAATTCTGTTGGGGTAATTATTTCCCTCGTTTATTTTATTTTCTTCTCATGTTAGTTCCTGTGAGTAATTATGTTATGTGGATGGTACGCAAGTACCTTTACTCTCTGATGGTGCATTATTTTCCAGTTGAAGCTGATATTCATTTTAGTAAGATTATTTGTTCTTTTGCTATTGCTATTGGTGTAATATATTTCTTTGACTATTACTGTTTGGCTTTAGACTAAATGCTTGAAATTACCCTCATGTTCCAATGCTATCCGTGCTACTGTTATCGTTTTTTGGCTTTGTCTCGGTGCAAAGATTACCCTCACTTGCACAATTATGGCGGCCTCTCCTTTCTCACTTCCTAATTGAAATGCTGTTTACAATTCTTTTGGATGGGAGAGATTTTTCTTCTTTTTATTATGATTGAACAGGTCAGTACAATTATTCGAAGTAGACTCAATAAAAGCAAAAAAGAAAGAGGGAAAAGCTAAAGATAGCCCCTATGCAAAAAGTCCCACATTATTACAAATATCATCAAGAAAATAGCTAACAAAACTTTAGGTAAGGAAGACCGAATGATATCTTCCTTTGACGGTTCAAAGAAGATCTTCCTTCGGCAGCACTTTCTGCTTCAGTTTGTCAGTTTGTCCTTCGTGCATGCTGAATTAAGATCAGAATCATTCTTTTTTTGACTCTCCATTTTCAAAGGTTTCCAGCTCCAAATTTCAGCATCGTTTATGGTCCATATCTTCCCACACAATAAAATATTTTTTGGAGTAATGCTACTAAAGAAATCTTTCTATGTTTGGGTTAATTGTTTTGACATTCCCTCATCACGACTCTTTTTTTCCCTTCCCTTGGCTCGACATACAGCTTCAGATTGAAAAATTAGTTTGGAAGAGAGAAGACTGCTGAAATTTTTAGAATTGACTGCCGATCTGTATTTGGTATCTTGACTTTTCAGCCACAAGTTAAAGACAGCACCAGAATAATGCTCCTGTTTCAACTCCATCAACAATTTTTATAATGCACATTTGTACAGCTGACTGTTACTAAATAGAAAAAGCATTTTATGATGAACTACTTTTTAGAAAATGTTCAAAGAAAATGCTTTAATGGATAAAGTAGAAGCCCCTCAACTGACTCCTAAGATAAGGCCATGTCACTTACCGATCATTGTATCCTGCCTCATCCAACCCTGAACGTTCAGCTCTTGAAGGAAGCAAGGGATGGAAAAAATAAACATGTCTGTAGTAACATCAGTACCTAGCACTTCATCATGTTTCCTTCTAACCCCTAACTTATTCCGTATTCATTTGCCCACTACTTCCTCTGTGGGCACTAAGTTTCGATATTGGCATGAGACATCGGGCAAGAGTAGCCCTTGAAGTAGAAGCCCCTCAAATGACTCTTAAGATAAGGCCATGCCACTTACCGATCATTGTATCCTGCTTCATCCAACCTTTAGAACGTTCAGGTCTTGAAGGAAGCAAGGGATGCAAAAAAGAACCATGTTCGTAGTAACATCAAAACCTAGTGTCACAGTCAACTTTTTCAAACATGCAGCGTCGTGATCTTGACACGCTCATGACCAGCTTTGAGGGGAACTCAAGCCCCATGTTCATTTTTCTCCCATATTTGTGGCTTCATCAGACCTTAGGCAAGGTTTGTCTTCGCCTACCGAACACAACTTGTGCGGAATCCAAGCTTGTTCGGCCACACATGCTGCCTACATGCGTATGTTCAGTGGTCTGCGACCCAATCGACTTGCCTCTACACTAGGTCGAGTAATCCGGTTCGACCTTGCCTCTACACTATCACAGCTGACTCGGTCTTGCCATCAAGAATAGACCCACATGTCTTTCATAATATTGGGACATCCAAACATCCATCCATCCATTTGGGTTCTATCGAGGCATTGGACCTTCCCGTATCCATGCTATATCGTTTACGAATTCCATATTGGATAATAGGTGTATGATCCAACCTCTGACACATTGGCTGTGGCACAATGTCGGCACACTCGTGTCGTCCGACACTGTTCTTGAAAATTGATTTTAAGGGAAGTCACTCGACACACTCGTCTCACAATGCTTGCCCTCACTGTGACACGCGTATGTGCCACAGGGTAGTTTGCTTAGGCCATAGGGCCCAGGGGTGGTGGGGAATTGACACCACGTCTCCTCCTAAGGTACATTATGTGGCATTTTCAATCTGGCAGATGTAGACATGATCTTGACGAACGGTAATACGGTGTTGTGGAGTGTCCATCCGGTGTCTGATTGACACCCAATTTTGCGAGTTTTCATATTTTATATGGACGGACTTGAGTTCAGAACGCATGCAAAAATTCCCTCCAGAAACCTGACTTTCGAAGTTTAGGCCTAGGGCCCTACTTGGCCCTTCAACAAGCATATCTTTGACACTCTTGTTTACTCAGTTTCTCCTTCTTGCCTATGCTTTGACTTGGCTTCAATGTACACCGTATATGGTATGTTGGATGATGCCCCATCATCCTTGGTTGCATCATGACATTGTCTTTTCTCGGCCCTCGCGTGACCGGTTGGGCGCTACTTTGTGTCGCCACCTTTTCATGACTGCATGTGAGGGTTACAACTCTTCATAGAATGGTTGTGACATCTATCACTTCATCATAGAATGGTTGTGATATCTATCACTTCATCATGTTTCCTTCTAACCCCTAACTTATTCGGTATTCATTTGCTCACTACTTCCTTTGTGGGCACTGAATTTCAATACTAGCACGAGACAACGGGCAAGAGAAGCCATCCCTCTTTGTTGAAGAACTTGAGCATTCTCATGGTTTATTTTTCTAAACTTTGCTAGTTGAATGAATGAAAACTCTAAGCTAATAATTATTTCAATAAAAATTCTAGAATCAATGTAGATTCCCATGCACGACTATTTTTACTTTGACTCCATTCAAAATCAATTTTAATCGCCTAGATAAAATTACTCTCCCAAAATTATACCAAAGTTGCTAGAACAATTATGCATTATCGGTTTTACAAATACTCTTATTAATGGAAGTTACTACATCTATTTGATACTAGTATTTTCCAATAATTTTACATTAATCCTTGCAAGTTAAAGAAGTCTTATATATGTGCTAGAATTATGCATTTAAGGGTTGAAAAATAAAATCTTAATGGAGGGTCTAAATTTTTTATATAGGTTAAAATTGATACAATTTTTAGTTTGGAGTTTAATTGATTGAGCACCAAAGTTGTGTGGTATAAATTGATTTTTTTTCTTTCGGAAAACCTTTGTTTTCTCCACTATTTACTCCTGAAGAGTTTTTTTTTTTTTTTTTTTTTTTTTT
>NW_019268541.1:1737294-1739659 GCF_002738365.1 Cucurbita moschata
TTTTTTTTTTTTTTTTTTTTTTTTTCCTTCTCGAAACAGTTATTTATTTGTATCTTTTCAACAATAACTTGTTCTTTGTTCTGAGAAGAAAAGAACATTTCCATATGGTATATTTGTTATTTGTTTGTTTAGGGTTTTTGAATGTTTAGTAGTTCTCTTATCATTACAGGTAAAATTTTGCAGCTTGGATAGACATGGTATGATATTATATTAAACATTAAACTTTAACTTATGTAAATTTTGATTATCTCATTGTCAAGGGCATTGGCTGGAAGGACACGAGGAAGCCAAGTCAATAAACTAATGGAGATTGTAGGCTTGGAAATTTATTGTTCATGTGAAAGTGCGGGTGATGTGGAGGGATTCCAAGAAGCAGGGAGGGTTAAAATAAGCCCATTGGAAGAAAAAAATGACTTCATATTAGCTCCATGTGATGCGGTCTTGTCACTTATGGTAAGATTCAAACATATATAGCCTTATTGCTGAACAGGATTTGCTTCCCCTGAACGACTATTAAGTTAGAAAATATGCACCTTTCTTTCCTATGAGATTGCTAGTTTTCTTACTAACTTTGGAGTTGGGGCTTTAGTTTGTTCGGGGTTGCTATGGTGCGTAATAAGGAATGTTGGTCGTTGTTTGAGGATATTGTGATTATCTGCTGTTTTGCGATAAGGGGAGGTTCTTGTGGAAGACATGTGGATTGAAAGAAATAGTAAAATTCTTAGTGGGGTGCAGTGGACTTTAGAAGAGGTTTGAGAGAGGTGAGATTTAATGCTTCTTTATGGGCGTCAGTAATTGTCGAACTTTTCGTAGTTTTCAACTAAGTATTATTCTTTTGGATTGGAGTCTATTCTTGTAGGTAGTCGAGGGCTTCTTTTGGAGGCTTGTTTTTTGTATGCCTTTGCATATTCCTTGATTTGTCTCCACAGAAATTGAGTTCCCCCCCCCCCCCCCCCCCCCCCCCCCNAAAAGATCAAGCAGTTCTGACTTGCTCTCACCCTTACAGTAATGAATGTCTCTTGTTTAAAACAAAACTGCTGATCTTCCATATGATTCCACACAAAGCCAAACATCTTTAGAGCTTTGTAGATATTTAATTAATCTCTAATCAAAATGAGCCATCTTCGTCTTGTGAATAAGGACTATGTCAGGGCAAGGCTGCATTTTAAACTTCTTCAATAGCTATCTTCTACATTGATATCCTAAGCCTCTTGTCTTCCATGATATAATCTTCATGAGAACCTAGGAGTAAGAAAACCTCCCTACTAGGTCCTTGAACTACTACTCAAAGCTGAAGGGGTGGATAGATTTCAAAAACTTGAAGACCATGAACATCAAAAGGAGGAGGTTAACTTCCTTTTTCTTTTAAAAAAATGGACAAGAACACTTGTGGATTCATACCGGCTACAATCAAAATTCAGGATTGTAGTTGTGCTAGTATAGAGGTGAATAAGAACTCTTGTGGATTCATACAGACTACAATTGGAATTCGGGATGATAGTTTTGCCCGCATAGGGGTGAAGAAGAACTCCTGTGGATTTATTCTTGCTCCCGTCAATACTCATATCTTTGATTCGGTGATATAAAATATATTGGTTGGATCCTAACAATTTGAATCTTTTTCCTAGTGGTCTTTTGAATCCATTGGATGTCTAAGGTGTAAAAATGGTTATTGAAGACGAAAATTATCCTTGGATTTGACCCCTTTTGCCTTTTGATATTGAGTCTATCCAGCTACCCGATTTATTATGAGAGGAGAGGGAGTTTGATTTAAATGAGTTAGGGTATTCAAATTTAAATGAGCCAAAGTCAAGTTTTTTTGAACCAGAGACAAAGCTTTTCATTGAATAGGTGGAAAGAGACGCTCAATGATACAGACTTCATATGGGAGTGAAAAATAGTACCCAACGGGGGGGAAAAAGAAAAAAAAACTGACAATGGAACGAAAAAAGAAAAAAAGAAAAAACAAAATGCAAAAAAGGACCTCCATAATGGGAAACACGAAGTGAATTGGACAAAAATTAACTAGCAAAGCCAGAGCTCGGAGGACCAAACTCAACACAAAAGATCGCACTCCGAAAGCTAAAGCAAAATCCTTGTACCACTTTCATCTCTAACTTGCTTGAAGAAGTTGGCACTAGAAGAAACGAAAGATCAATTTCTTTCTTCCATAACAGGAACACAATAGAGAGGAATAATAAACTGTTTCTTAACATCCTCAGGAAATAAATATATCATCTTCAAATCAAATAGTTAAGCACTTTTTTTCAACACAACTCCTTTCTTCCAAAATAAGAACAACAACAAAAAAAAAAAAAAAAAAAAAAAAAAAAAAAAAAAAAAAAAAAAAAAAAAAAAAAAAAAA
>NW_019268541.1:1739738-1778848 GCF_002738365.1 Cucurbita moschata
ACAAAAAAAAAAAAAAAAAAAGAAGAAGAAGAAGAAGAAGAAAAATCAAGAAATGACATAAAAATCGAGTGGGATTTGTTCAGGTGGCAACGGGACAAATGGCGAAGAAATTGGCAAAGATACAGATAGATGGTGAAGAAAATGACAACTGAGGAAGGAGGTGTCGATATCAAAAGTAGCGATGGTGGATGACTTCTAAAGCTTGGCTTGGAAACCTAACGCATGGGAGAACGTATACTGAAGGTGAAGGAAAAGGGACCGCCAGGAAGAGTTAGGTCCCGTGGCTAGGGTTTCTAAGTCCATTGAGAGAGGGAGATAAATAGTTCGTTAGCAATTTCTCATTTTTTTTAATGCTTACCGTTGTTTTTTTTAATGCTTTTGTTGACTATTGATTAAAATTGTCATGAAGTTCTTATGTCATTTTATAGGTTAACAGATCAGGAAAGATCGATAATAGCACTCCACAATATTCTGTGAATGCTGACTTAAGCAGCCTGGTTGGTGCATTGTCCTCTAATTTTCCCATTGTTTTAGAAAAAGTTTTGATTATACTCGTGGAAATAATTGCTTATTTTTCCTCTTTTAGGTCTTCACGTTGAATGACGTTCAATTGCAGCAAATATTGAATTTGTGGGATTATCTTTCCATATGCCGATTAAGAGATAAGTAAGTCAAGTGTTTTTGTTAGATGTAGCGTATCTATTGCTTGAAGGTTTGCCTGTGGCTTTGAAGCTGTTATATTCGCCAACTTGGGTCTTTTTTGTTATTTTTTTCTTGTCCTTTTGTAATTACTTTACGTTTTATTTATTTACTTTTTTTGTTATTGTTTTGTTTAGTTTGTTAAAAAGAAATCAAGTGGCCATTGTTTTTTTTTTCTTTTGATATGAGATTGCATGATTGTAGTGAGGTCTTTTTATTATCACTTCTGTCAGTTGAGGCCGTGAGAGCACATAACTTATGCATACTCTATCCTCTTGGAGCACTTCCTTAGGCGTTGCTTGCTCTCTCGGGCTCACTTCTCTTCGAGATCTTCCACGAGCATTGCTCGTTTCTCTCATGTTCTCTCCTCTTGGAGTGTATGGTTTAGTTGGTAACTCTGCGGCAGTCTGGGTGGACTCATAACCTATGATAGTAAGCTTATTTTAGCGGCCTTTCTTGAGGTACCATCCAATTATTCCATCCGAGAACAAGAGTCCATCCTTATCAGATTTAGAGATCTAAGTTTTGTTGTCTCCTTATCTTCCTCTGACGCCCTTGGTTCCCTCTATTATTGAATACTTCAAATCTGAATCTCGGAATTGATGCTTTTTGATGATGATTGGAAGGACGAGTTGAGATTTTTTTGACATGATGGTGGATCTTAATCTGAAGAGACTAGTTTAAACAAAATTTATCTAAGTCATGACGGAACAATCCTTCATTGAACGTGGTGGATGTGAATGTGGATACTGGGGTATTGGTCTTGGGTGGCTTGGGTTTGGATGTGTTGGATGTGAAGTTGTGGATACTGAGCTTGTGGTGATCGTTAGACACTAGTTTCGGAAGTAGTAGTTGCAGCTAACAGTGATGGTGGTTGCGGTGGCTTCTGGCTTGCGGAATGGATGGATGAATGGTAAGAAAAAAGAACTTGCTAATGGATGGCTTGCGGAATGGATGGATGAATGGTAAGAAAAAAGAACTTGCTAATGGATGGCTTGCGGAATGGATGAGAAAAACTTTCTGAAGTTGGGAACGCAGAAGCAGAGGCAGTGCGCTTCTGCTATAATGAATATGGGCTGGGCTGGGTAGTCTATTCTTTCCAAGAAAGAAAGAAAAAAAAAATTGTTGAAGACTGTAAAATGCTGGTGGATCTGAGGCAGCTTGCAGAAGCAGAGGCAGTTCCTTTTTTTCGTTTTAGTTTGTTATCACATCTGAATGAAAATTGGTCACGGTAACAGCAACTATGAAGGCTCCGAATTGAACTTATCACGATGGAATATCGGCAGTTACAAAGGTTTCACTGATTGAGTTTGGGCTTTGGTTCTAATCAGATTTCCCCGAATAGAAAAACTCCAATACCATGTTGCAAGTCTAAATTAGCTTGCTGTTTTTTTATTTATTTTGAGAGAATAACCTAACACTTTTTTAATCATTAGATAATCTAAATAATCTAAATACCCTAGATTGTGGGTCAGCTACTTGCCTTATTTAATGGAATTACACAAATATCCTTCACACTCTCCAAGTAATAGATATTATTCATTCGCAATTTGGATACTAACTCATGAATTACACAAATATCTCCCAAATTAATTCATGAATTACACAAATATCTCCTAACTTAAGGCTAATCTTTCGACAAAAACCACTACAAATGTTTCTTTAGAATGACTTAGGATTATTTTTAACTTCACTGTCTCTGGGAAAACTAATCAGCAGGAGAGCAAAGGGATGTAGACAGGTTGAAATAGTCAACATGCAAAAAAGGATGGGAGGGAATATGAGAGACGCCATTTCCTTCTAAAATTTAAATGTTGCAATTAAGTTTGAATTTGGTGTGCTAGGTGACCAACCGATCATGCCGTCCTTTTATTGTCAATCTTTTTAGTCGTTTTTATCATGGTGCTGTGGTTTTCTCTGTCTGATATTTTTTAGTTTTTCTTAACTGCAGTTACACCTTACTCATATAATGGCCATGTATCACAGTCCACCTAACCTCTTATTCTGCAGGTATGGAAGATTTCGCCCCTGGTGCTACCCCTTGTCAAGGAAAGTTAAGGGTTGGCAAATATTATGGTGGCATTATGCACAACAATCTGTCTTGTTAGATGTACGAAAGAAATTAAAGAAATGTTCATGGAGATATTTTGGACAGAGACTGTAAGTTTATAATTATCATTATTTTTCAACAAGAATCAAACTTGTCATTGATTAGAATAAAATGTTCAACATGCGAACTTTCCGTTGAGCTGGTAAGTTTTTATTTATTATTTGTGTATGCATTTGCATTTAATACTTTTAAATGTACATACATTTATTTTATGTATGTGTAGTGTAGAAATTGTTTGTTGTTTTTTGCATGTTGTTCACACAGTCGAATGCAAATAGGCTGTAAGCCTGTGAAATATGATGTTTTGTACATTTTTATTTTTTCAATGATAAAAGTGACATCCAGATTTGTCGATTTGGAGGAAAAAAAAAAAAAAAAGTTGATGGGAAAATTATAAACAAATTAGTAAATAATCCAGCATATTACTTATATCATTTTGACCCACCTTAAAATCTCAACTCTAAAGTTCGACCCAGTCCTATAAACCCATCTGAAGGATTGAAAGAAATCATGATGCTGCGTCTTGCTCTGCTACATGTACATTTCATATGTTAAATTTTTACTTGTTTTATAAATTCATAAATATTATATAAATACTTAGACATACTCTAAATTAGGGGAAGAAAGTATCCCGTGTCTGTGTCTGTGTCCTACTCATTGAGAAATTGTTATGTTCTCGTGTCTGTGTCATGTAGTATTCCTGCCCCATGTCTTTGTCAATGCCTCTCCATGGAGTTGTCAATGCCTCTCCATGGAGTTATGTTCGACCATCTTTCTCGTTTTATATTTTACATTCCCAAGTCTTTCTATTTGATTGTTATTAATATTTATTTCTCAACTACAGAACCTATCGTCGGAGGTATGTCAAGTTTTACAAGAAAAAGTTAGAGTTTCTTCACAATGACCAGGTAATTAGATCCTTTTCCTTTTCTTAGAATACTGTGGAAATTGGGCAGAAAAGGCAGACTGTAATTGTTTCTGCTTAACAACTAACACAAAAAATTCCACCTATTGGTTGAAATAGGAAACCGCTGCTATTCTAGTTGATTTTTGTTTTTGTTTTTTTTTTAAACGAGATTCAAACTTCTCATCGATGTGTTCAAGGATACTATCCTCTAGAAGGCCTAAGGGAATGGTTAAAAACTAACAAGGGTAATTGAATACATCCCAATTAAGAAAACTGTCGTTAAGGCATAGTTATTAAACAATGAAGGTAAAGATCAGCGATTAGAAGATTTAATCTTGGTCAAATCAAATTGTTCGCTCCAAGCGAAGAGCTTATCTTCAAAAAAATATTTAAATTACGTTTCAACCATAATTCTAAAAGGCTAAACTAATAAATATACCCATAAGCTTTGTGCTTTGTCAAAATAATACCTCTAAACTTTCAAATGTTTCAATAATACCCTTAAACTTTCAAAAAGTTTAAAAAATACAGTTCTGGATGTCAATTGTTAGTACTTTGATTCAAAAATACCTTTGAGTGTTTCAAAAATATCCTTGAACTTTAAAAAGTTTTATTAATACCCGTTTTTTTAAAAGTTCAAAAATACCCTTACCGTTAATACCATGTTTAAAAAATAACCATGAAATTTAAAAGTAGCATTAGCACCCTTAAGCCTTATAAAAAAAGTTTTTACTATCAATATATGGACGAAACGTCTATCTACAGCTCATAGATCATCTACAAACTTTTTAATTTTTTTCCTAAAAGTTTAAGGGTATAAAATTACTTTTGAAAGATCTTGGGTATTTTTGAAACGCGGTACTAACGGTTTTGCCCATATACTAAGGGTAAGGGTGTTTTTGAAGTTTTTAAAAGAGTTTAAGAGTGTTTTTGAAGTTTTTAGAAAAGTATAAGAGTATTAATGAAACTTTTGAACATTCAAGAGTATTTTTGGAACACTTTTGAAAGTCAAAGGGTATTTTTGAAACCCTTTTGGAAGTTCAAGGGTTTTTTTTTTAAAATAAAACATTAATGGTTTCCACTCAAAACTAACCGTAAGAGTATTTTTGAACTTTTTCTTTCGGAAAGTTTAAGAGTATTTTTGAAACTTTTGAAAGTTCAAGGCTATTTTTGAAATAGTGCAAAGTTTATAGGTATTTTTATTAATTTAGCCATTCTAAAATGATGTTTTGATTGTGTTAACCAAATTGAAATAAGCTTGAGGGTCAAGATAGGACTAACAAGAAAGAAACTGAGACAAATTAGAGGAAGAATCTGATCCAAAAACCCAGTGGAGAGAGATTAGCAGAATCAGTTATAACTCGAAGTTTCACAACTTGTTTTTTTCCTTGGGTTTCATTATTAACATTTCAAGGGATTATTGAGGTCCAATCTAACTTGGGAGAAATCGTAAAGAATGTAAAACAGTTTTTAATAAACGGGCAAGAATTCAATAAATGGAAGAATCATGGGTTATGTAGAGAAGGTTCAAGAAAATATAGAATTCACACATGAATGCCAAATTGCACAGGAAACCCACATAGTTCTCAACAACCCTTGTGTTCAAAACCCCATGGAAAAGTGTGCGAAGGGAAAGAAGATAAGTCGTGCAAGGATGACGACTAGTTGTGTGAAGAACAAGAAAGATCTGACAATGAAAACACAAACATAAGCGAAGTGCAGTCATGAGATTTTTGGACAGGCGGGAAGTGCAACACTCAATGTGATTTGAAACACTAAGCAAAGAAGACACGATTGAAGAAGGAGCTTTCAAATCATGTGATGGTGAAGGCGAATCAAGCAAACAAGACACGATCAAAGATGGAGGCCATAGGTCTTTTTTTGCCTGAATATTGTGACCTTGAGTCGGAGGAGAACCTAACCTAAATGTAGCAACACACTACCTTACTTTTGGCCCAATAGTGGTGTGTTCTTTGGCGGCAAGAGAGGATCTTGATCATTTTGGGGCTTGCTAGCTTATTTACTCTCTTTGGAGTCGATGCTTAGGTTGCTGTGGTTTGTAATATGGTTCTTTTACGAAGAGATGGTGATGAACTTGCCGTTTCGTGATAAGGGAAGGATCTTGTGGCAGGCTTGTTAGTTTGCTATATCGTTGGGATTGTGGATTGAGAGAAACTATAGAATTAGAAGGACAAAGTGGTTATCATCCTCTTATATTGGAGCCCCTTCTGGTAGGTAGTTAAGGGCTTGTTTTTTTTGTATGTCTTTGGGTATTCTTTTATTTTTATCAATGAAAGCTCAACTTCTTATAAAAAAAGGCAATGTTGGGAGACTTGATTTTTATTCACTTCTTGATTTTTAGACTCTGCTTATTTCATTGTAGTATAAATAGAAATGGGGGATCTCATTTATATATTTGATCGGATATTGGGATTTATCATCGACTCTTACAACTTCTGTGTGTTGGCTATTTTGTTTATACTCTGATACGTCCATTTTTTCTATTTCTCAGTCAGTTGATGACTACATTCTCAAAGAATTGGAGGTGATGGAGAAAGAATCAGATATAGAAGATATTTTAAGTTATAGATCTGCTGCTGAATGTGAGTTACAGGTAAGATGAAATGATGGATTAAGTAAGAAATAATACTGATACCTAAATCGTCTTCATGTCTTCTATTTTACTTGGCCATATCAATTTGTTCCTGTGGACTTCTTCTCCCCCCTCCCTAGCTTCTTCTCCACCACAACCCCATCTTCACTCCTGACCGTTGGAAAAAGTGAAAAAAAAAAGGAAAAATCGGCGGCTTGCAGCAGACGGTGTTCGATGAGATAAAGGTGGGGAGGGGAGAGAGGAAAATGAAGTTCTAAAATTATTTTTTTTTAATATTAAAAAAATTATGTTTTTGACCTATCTCCACTTCACAAATACACAATTAATATTTTTATGGCACAATACTCCAAATATAAATAAAAAAGATGTCCAGTCAGCTTTATATTACAGAAAATTATCAAAAGGACCTAAAGTGTTAACGATAGGGACCATAAAAACCATTTTCTCAAACAATCGGGGTTAATATATTGAGTTTTGAAATTCGATGACCAAAATGCTAACAAACTCAAACTTCAGGGACCACAAATGTAACTTTTTCCAAAATCAAAGATGGACTCATTTGTAAAGACTCAAGCTAACTTTCCTTCCCTGTCAACTGAAGTATCGCCTTTGAGACATTTGACCAAAGCACCTTAGCTTTATCCTTAAGCCACCATGCAGAAAGAGCATCAACCGACCAATCCTCTAATGCCTTTGGTTTTGCACCCGTGTTTCAAATATCATACTTTGGACACCAAGTTCCAATGAAGTAGTAGGTGGGAGGGAGACTCTTCGTTTCTTTTGCATAAAACACACATCTGAGGTGATAATTGATCATAAGGGTTCCTTTTCTGCACCCTATCCACAGGATATATGTTGCACTACTGCCTAGAGGAATAACTGAATTTTTCCTGGGACTATACCTTCCCAAATTAGATAACGCAGCTCCATGTTTGAAATCTTCTTCTTCTTCTTCTTCTTTTATTTTTCATTTTTTTATTTTTTTTTAATGGCAAAGCTAACAAAATTGACTTCACTGAAAATAGACCACTGCCTTCGAAATCGCCAAGGATGATCAGGGTTTTGCCGTGACCTAACTGTTTCCCACTCTAATTCTCTATCAAACAGCCTCCTTCTAAGCTTGTGATCCTAATTAACGGTCAACGGGATTCCACAGCTCCTTTTTAATCTCCTTTGCACTTGAAATACTTAAGATTGAGTGGAACCTCAAATTCAGCGGTTGATTACTGATCCAGTGGTCTCTCCAAAAGGAAATTCTATTACTATTCCCCAACTTGAATTTCACCTTCTGCCAAAAGAAGTGGCTTGTTGTCTCAATTTGTTAAAGATGGTCTCTCACCAACTGTGCCCCATACTTGCGTTTAATCACCACCCTCCAAAGGGCTTCTTCTGTTTCAAATGTCCACGTTCATTTAGTGGAAAAAAAAAAGTTGTTGCTGTAAGGTTTGCTATTTTAGATATTCCAAAAAGCGAGGGGTGGTAACTGTTTTCCAATTTACTCGTGGCTTCCTTTCGTATCCTAGTTCCTTTCCAGAAAATGTTTCTGAAAACTTTCTCCATATTTTTCCAAACCTTACAGGAATTCTGAAAATAGACCAGAAATTGGAAGGAATGCTAGCCAGGACCAAGGTTCGAACTATCACGGGCTTGATTTTATGGAAATGTTTTCCAATTTACTCGTGGCTTCCTTCAAGCATGTTAAATAATGCTTGAAAATAATAAAGAAAGCCATAGATATATGCTTTCAAATCTTATTAAAGTTTAACACAACTGAAATTTTAAGTTTGGGATCCCAAAACGCAGTAAACAATTGGAAAGAAAATCAGAATATTCGAATTTTTTTTTCCTGCAAACGAATAGATGATTGAAAATAACATAAGTTCTCTAATGAGAGATTCCTTAAGCTGTTCATTAACATAAAGGAATTGGAGTTTATATCACTTTCTCTTAGCCATATAAACTTCATCTTCTTCGGCCATATTTGCTGCTCCACTCACAACTCTGATAAGCGATGATTTTATTTTATTTTAAAATTTATTTTGTAGTTTATTCTTGGAATTTTAATGGTTGACCATCTCTTTTACTTGTTCTGAATGAATTGATTTCTCTAAAATTTTGTGGAAGAATTCTACTGTTGTAGCAAATTAATTGTTATTGCTGTTCTTTATTAATCTCATTTGCTATCTTATTTAAACTTATTGTAAATGGATCAACTAGCATCTATTTGGCAGTTTGGGGCCAGAAATGGTCATGACTGGTACACAAACAGCTGCTGAGAAGTCTCAAGTTGATGACCGTGCCATGGGAAAACCTCGAGGATGGCTTAACTGGCTATCCCTTGGTATGTTAGGTGCTGGTGGTACTGAAGATTCAAGTCAATTTGCCGGTGTTATTTCAGATGATGTTGTAAAGGTATTTGTCTTTGTTTTTTTTTTTCTGTGGCAGACAACATACTTACTTCCGCTTTTATTTCTAGGACATATATGAGGCTACCAAATTCCACCCTCTGGCTTCATCTACTGTCAGTGCGGCTGATGAAGAAAGGATCTGTTTTTGTTCCATCAAAATTGACATTCATCAGATCTCAGCAACTTTGTTGAGCATGTATGATTTCCAACCTTCTTGAATCTCAGTAATAATAGACTTAATTGTGTCATAAGCGCAAGACTGGTGCATTGGACCTGAACAAAATGAGAGCATTCATTTGTAACTTTATGGTCTTTTTATTCTTATTTTTATTGGTGAGAAAGAGAAGCAAGAATGAGATATATATATTTTAAACATAAATCTCCCTCTGTGATGAGAAAAAGAAAAATACAGAGAGAAGTTGTAAGTATCTTTTGGCATCGCAATCGATTTGCATTTGAAACTCTCTCATTGCTGAATTTCTAGGCTATCTTTTGGTAAATTTATAAAAATATTTTTCTATTTTTCATTGCTTTCCTCCGAAACCAAAATTAGAACTCTTATTCAGATGTAGCCTTGTTTCTTTAAGTCAATTAATAACTAAAACATGTTTCCTATGAAACTGTCAAATTTTGAAGGCACAACTGCAATTCTTTGTTCTTTCCTTTTTTAATAAAATTTTTAAAACAAAAAAGACCTTTTAATTGATAGATGAAGATATACAAAATATTTAGGGAAACTACCTCCAAAAGGAGAAAAAGGCAACTACTAGCCAGAGAAAATAGCCCCTAATATAGCCCCTAATATAATCATTGAAAAACACGAAACCTAGCACCATCAAACTAACTAGAAATTCAAAAAGAGGAACTAAAAGACTCCTGCCTAACTATCAAAAACCGAACGACAGACCAGCAGACCAAAATCCCTAAAAGAAATGAATCTTATCTAAGCACGCCTTACCCTCTTGGTCTCAGAAGCCACAATTTTTTCTTTATGCTCAATAGAAGCAAGAGAAATGCCAGCTCTATCAAAATAATCCGATTGATTTTGGTCTTTAAGATGAAAATAACTGAGGACGTTCGATCATCAGTTGGGTAACCCTTCAATAGAACCATCTTCATTGAGGATAAAGAAGCAAAAAGAACTTCTGATCAAAACATGATCTTCAACCTTGTTGAACATTGATATTGAACCACCTTCAAAGAACGATCTAGACTGAAAGCATTTGAAACCAATAATTAATACTAACATTATGTTGTCTAAAGATGTTATTTTTCTTTTGACGTTTCAAAATACTACCATAGTTCTTAGCTGCCTAGTGAAATAGGAAACTTGACCTTAAATGTTAGAGCCTATTTAAGGTGGCGGCATGAGTCCATCAAGTGGCATATCAATTGGAACTACCTCTTCTGCTGCTGCTATGCTAGAATCAGAGTGACAACCTCAAAGTAGGTCTTATGGTTTAACATTGTTATATTTGGTAGATCCTCCAATTGTTATTTCTTTGGTAGTAAATAAGATAACAAAATAATTAATTGTTGCCAACATGAGCATAATTCAACTGTCATAAAACATATACTCTTGACCAAGAGGTAAAGTTCGAATCCCCACTTCACATGATGTTGAACTAAAAAAAATAAAAAATCTTCAGGTATATGATTGAATAAGTTGGATCAATCTCTTCATGAATGGCATCTTCCTATTGATGCAATGGATTAATTGATCTCTTCATGAAAAGTCATGCCCCTGTTACTAAGTTTTGTTGACTGATAAATGCAAATGGCTATTATTATTTTGATTTGATAGGATATGCTGATCCTTTTTCCATCTACCATACTGTCTATAATGTAATCTTTTTTGCTTAGGAAATACGGTCAAGAAGTTGCAAAGATGATATTCATCAAGACAATGGTGGAGTGTAACATTTGGGTGGAATCTGCAACCATCAATTTATTGGTCAATTCGATCGAGATGGTCAATCCACTGAACCAGAGAGTTCTAATTTTTCTAAGAATGGTTGTGTCTCATTTCTTTTCAAGATTAGCTTTCTTTTTCTATCTTCTGATTAAAATTAAACAGCGATTTTTTGTACCTTTAGTATATAAGTTCACTAGAAGATGTCTATATGTTCATTAGTTAGGTGATGGTAGTACGTTTGAGAATATGCATATATTTTTACAAGAAACTAGACTATTCATTGAAGAAATGAAACGTGACTAATGTTTAAAGGTACGAATTCCAAAGATCCTTGACAAAGGGAGTGATAGAAAATGAAAACACAACAGTACATAGGAGATAAAAATGCTTCCCAATTCAAACAAATATCTTGTTAAGAAAATCTAGAAAAGAGATTAGAAAGAGAACATGAAGAAGCCTTGAACCTAGCGGATTCTTTTTTTATTTCTTGATCAGAGACAAAATTTTCATTTACTGATGAAAAGGAAGAAAATGTTGAGAGATAAAATCTCCCAAAGGGAGATATAGAAAAACAAGAAGAGAACCAATAGGACTAAAATCTAGAACTCTTGGGAACTAGAAACATTGACCAAAAATAATAGCTGCAACAAACAGAATACTTGGAAGAGAACAATGGCTTAAAAGCAAGTAGATCAAAGATACTGATCAACACTAAGAGCTTCAAACAAAGACTGTAGACCAAGCTGAGACAACAATTGTGGATCGTCTGAGACAGCAGAGAAAAATTTGAATCACCAAACAGAACTACCAGGTAGAACCTTTGACTGAAACAAAATCCTTCCAATCAACAAGAAAGACCAACAAAACACCGATAAACCATAGGAGCAGCCAAAGTTCCACTATAAAGAAATAACAAAAAATTGAGGGGCCATCAATCATCACAAAGCCTGCAAAACCAACAAACAATACAGGGCCACTTAAGAATATTGCACAAAATACATGGATTTCAGAATACATAAGCTTAATTTCATACATCTCAAGGCCACACATCTTTATGAAAGATGAGAAATTGTCTTTGAGGAGAACATGTGAAATTGCTTGTTCTCAAAGTTCCTTGGATTATGTTTCATCCAAATTTCTGAAATTTGGTCTTTGACAGTATTGAGCCATAATGTGTATGATTGCAAAGACATTGAAGGCCCAATAATGAACTCAAGAACATCACATTTGGTGTTATTTGAAAACACTCGCAGGATATTAATTTTTTGAAGAGACTGTTCCAGCCGGCCAAAGAAAAGGAACAACCATAAAAACAAATGATTAATCATTCCCATCCTCCTAATAAAGAGAGTAAATCAAGTGCATTAATTTAGGCTACTGTTAAGAATAATCCAAATAAGAATGTCTTGATTCTAGGATAATAGTTAGTGAAGTGTGATTGCAACATTAGTGCAGTTTTATGGTTGACGTGAATAGAATGCTTGAAGATGTGGTTCTAATTTTTAGAGTCTGATATATGGAGATTTTCATTGGACTATGCAGTTTTCTTTTGATTATTTTGCATTTCTTTCGAAATCATGAGTTAGAAGTATGTTATAGCCCAAACAAATTTTTGTTTCTTGAAATAAGTACGTTATATCCCAAACAAATTCATGTTTTTTTTGATAGAAGAGACTAATTTTTTCATTGAATTAATGAATCAAGAAAACTCCCGGTCGAAATGAAACTATCTTTATTACATTAATAATTCTACTATTCTGAATCTAGTTCTATATTGCATTTGCAATAATCTAAAACTCATTAATATAATATTTTAATTTGTATTTAAAAGAGAATCTAATCTCAATTTTATTGCAATATCAGTTAAATATATTAGAAGATAGATGTTAAATCTTAACAAACTGGTTGCTTCTCTAACTTGAATGACTTCTCATATATAGCTAGAATGATAGAATTGGCAATACAAGTTATAACTTAACATACAGAAACCTAAGAGAATAGTATAAATGGAATATCTAATAAATACTTTTTGGTTTACTTGTGCTTTGCTTTTGTTTCTTCTATGCAGCCTCAATGTGAGAAATATGTTGAGACTGGTGCTCCTTCCTGTAGTTTCCAAGTTGACGTTTCACCCAAACAAGAGGTTAACCTGTCTGTAAAGGTGCTATAACTTTGATATGCTTATTTGACGCTGAAATAAAGAACCATCTTTTTCGTTATCTTTGAAGTTTGTTACTATTCAGTGATATTTCCTGTATATTACTTGCAGGTGACGCTGAATCCATTAGATGTTACTTACGATGCCAAGTTTTTTCTTTATTTGTTCGAGTTTTTTGATGGATTCAAGTCCTTCGAATCTCTTCACACAAGGGTAAGGTTGTTTGATTCTTGGTTAAATATGTATTCACCTCAATCAATTCCATCAGCTGTTTTCTATTTCTGTGCACAAGTTTGTTTAGAAATGTCAGTAGGAATATGTGACCTAGACCTACCTATGATTCCATTTTGCGTTAAATACTGTGGTGAACTTTTCAGATGTTAGTGACTGTCCGATTGGTAGTATCAGTAGCTTCGATCAAATATTAAAAAAAAAAATTGAGATGACCTTTCCGAAGATCCAATTATTTTAGTGTTTAAGTCTTTCAAAAGGAAATTTATTTACCGTTAATTGACGATTTCAGCCATATGGAAGCTCCAAATCTTTTCTTAGATATTTTTGATGCCCTTTCCCATTTCCGTAGCTTGCAGTTGGCCTTCTGTATGAGTAGAGTTTTTTTAGTGGCTTTGATAAGAGTTGGAGCAGTCTCTCTAGTTGAAGTTGTTGGTTATTTCCTTGGGTAGGGTAGCCTTCTTGTAGTTTTTTTTAAGTCATTGGGCATAAGATGAATGTCAAGGTAGTTGTAACTTCACTCATTTGAACGGCCTCAAAGGTCATTTTGGATGATGATTTCCATATATTTACCATTGTTTTCTCCAACCCAGTGACCGTGTATGTGCTTTAGTAGGCTTGTAAATTGATTAAAGGCCATTTTTGCCTACAGGCTCTTTCAACTCTAAATGGAATTGAAAATGCCAAAGCTCGATTGCTATCCAAAGCTCAGTAAGTTTAACTCATATAATTGTTTCATGACTTGGCAATTCAGCAATTAGTGTAGCCTATATCCAGTTCATCTTATTTATTCCATTTGTGCACCGTCATGTTTTGTTGTTTCTAATCCTCCAGATGCATAATGTCGGAGTATAAGAAAGTGATGTGGGACATTACTGTCAATGGAATTACAGTCCATATTCCTTGGAATACACCTTCAGAACAAAATAACTTGGTAAATGTCCTTTTTGCTCCAAGAATATGTACACTTTTGTGGGAATGCACTTTTAGGCGTTTCCATTAAAACACACCTGAAGTTTACTGTGTTGAGTGAAATGATTATTTTTGTCCTTAATTTTCATTAAGATAATCATAAAGAAGAACTTTTGGTTTATATTCTTTTCTTATTACCTGTAATTATTAAATTATTGTGATAGTTTCCTTTTTGTAATGGATCTCACCTCTACCTGAGGTGGCCTTATTTTTCCTCTCAAAATTGATAATATTTGATACTGGAAGTAAATATTTTTTGGAAACAGCCAATTGTTAAAAAGTGTTTCCCTTGAGTCACCAAATCTGGAAAGTTAACAAATAATGGATTGATGAAGAATTATAAGTTAACAAATAATTTATTTGTTTGGAAAGAAAAGATTAAGAAAATATACACAGAAGGACTCTGCAGTTTGCCTATGATGTACTTGGTGCATCTCTTTGTGAATCCCGAGATTACTATTCTCTGACAAAAGATGCCTCTATGAAACCTGGAATAAGTACTTTCTGAATTATAAGTTAACAAATAATTTAGTTGGTTGGAAAAAAGATTTAAGAAAATATACACAGAAGGTCTCTGCAGTTTGCCTATGATGTACTTGGTGCGTCTCTTTGTGAATCCCAAGATTACTATTTTCTGGCAAAAGATGCCTCTATGAAACCTGGAATAAGTACTTTTTATAAGAAGAAACATCAAGTAACAGTTCACCAAAAGGGTAAAGACAACAACCTAAGGGCTAGGGGATGAGGGAGTCCTCTCCGAAGGAACTACTTACAAATAGCTTGCCAATCCAAATGTACTACAAAAACTTTTTTTTATAGCTATGACACCACCAAGAGGTATTTTTAACTGTACACGATCCCAAAAAACTCAAGATGAAGACATATCTTCAAAAAAAGCCATCTGTTTCTCACCCGCCACAAGCTCCACAAAAGAGCTCTAGAATCAAACCTTTAAAGGATCCCACCTTTGTCTTTCAGCCTCCAACCACCCAAAGATTCTAACAACCAACCATCCACCTTATCCAGAAAACGTAAGTGCAATTATAAAAAGCCAGCAGCTTAAAGCAGCCACGTCTAGCAAAAGGGCAAAGCAGAAAAACATGGTCTATAGGTTCCTCACTGCCAGGGTTCAAACGGAAGGACCAAGAACAAGAGAAGGATTCATTCTTTGGGTCCTTTCGTGCGTACGACAAAAAAAAAAAAAAAAAGACCTTCACCTTCTTGGAATTTTCAAAATCTAAACTAACTTCGACAAAGAGTACTTTAATGCTGGTCTCGCAGTTTTTAATCTAAAGAATAGGGATTTGGTCGAAAAAGAGCCCGAGGGACCAAGAGACCAGCGAAGATTGTCTTTAGCCACCCCTTACCGGATGCCCCCCAGTCTGGTCATTAACCCTACCTAGCTCTAAACTTCCCTATCGAAAATTCCTCTTATTCTGCTTAAGTTCCACATTCCTTGGTCATTTCCCCAAGAATCTGCCACCGTAGGAATCTGTTTTAGAGAGACTACAGATGTCTGGAAACTCATCTTTAAGGGGGAGGAACCGATCCAAGCATCATTTGAGAACCTTATACGTTGCTCATTCCCTATTCCTTATTTCGAAGCTGCTGAACTCTTCAAACAAAAGAACTGACTCAGCAATGTCAAACCAAGGTTTGTTATAAGAGATTTCTTGAACATGGAAGCTTTCCAACTAAGCCTCATACCCACTAGCCACCACCTGCAATCGCCTTATCCTCCTTATCAAAATGGTCAGATTTGGCACAATGGTAATTACCTATCGGTCTTCAGAATACGTAGTAAAATACCTATTGGTCTTGCATCCCTATATTTACGTATTAGTTTTTAGAATACATAGTAAAATGGTCAAATTAGGCACAATGGTGATTAGAGATTTATTATTTTCACTGTTGAAGGAATCATCTTAATTCTGTATGCGTAAACCCTAGCCTTAATTTAAGTAATACGTGTGTAATCCCATTAAATAAACAACTAAGTTTTGTATATTGTTATCTAGTATCTAGCTATTTAGTTAGCTTGTATTATGAAGACACATGTACGTATCTTGAAATTATTAAGAAATGTGATCAAGATAATTTACTTACACTTGTAACATTTACTTTTGTAAATGCATAGACAAAGAGGTAGAATTGGATTTAGCTAGAATCAATATTGTATTGCTATCATACTTCTATATGCATATACAGATTTCTCAGCTAATTTCATCTTTCCATCCTGTTCCTGGCAGGTACTTCAACTGGGGGCTCTCTGTGTAACATCGAGATATGACTGGAGCTTACTAACTTCAAGATTTAAGGAACAATCTGTTATGGTACAACGTTTAAGTGATCCAATTTTGGCCGCTGATATTGCTTTTACAATTCAGCCTCAAAGTTTGTATGATTATTTTGATATCCAGCTACGGGATTTGGAGGTTACTATCCTTCATTTTTATGTTCTTTGCACTTATTTCATTGTTGTTATAAGAATATAATTTGAGATGAGAACCAATTTCCTGTAGATGGAGATCCAAAAGCCTTCTTATTCTCAGAGTATTCCTATTTTTGAAAAGTTCAGTGCTACTCTCGCCTTACGTTCCTGTCTGATCCCTAATGAATCATCATTGAAACAGCTGGAGGTAATTTTCCTGCTTATTTAGTTTCCTGAACGCCACTTATCCCTTTTTGTCCTAGCCTGCCATTCATGTATGGCAAATGTATTTTTGTTTCATAATATGAAACGATGTGTAATTATACTTGACCAATGAATTTATTATGTGTAATAAACATGTCGATACCCATATGTTTTTCTTTTCATAAGAAAGTAATTTCATTGATAGGTGAAGCATGCATAGGCTTTATGTGAATGGTCTCCAATTGTGATAAATACGTAAAGAACATGGGTTCAATCCAAATTGACTACCTATCTAGAATTCTAGAATCTAAAACATCTTACAAGTTTTATTGGAAACCAAATATTGAAGGTTTAGTAAATTGTCGTACGAAATTCTTATAAAAAAAAAGTTGTACTACGAAATTAGTTGAGGTGCATGCAAACTAGTTCAAAGCCCTCAATATTTGTCCACAAGTTTGCTTTTAACAATATGAAAGAGTTGATCCAATGTCAAATCTCGTTTGGACGTATTTCGTAGTCTTCCTTGTTAATGTGAGACCAACCAAATCTTTCTTGTATTTTTCGTCCAGCCTTGCTATAGCTTTAAATATGGTGCCCTATTGCACTTTGAACATATTTATTAAATTGAATAAAACACCAGCCCTTGTGTGCATCAAAGAACGAACTAAAAAAAGCTTTGTATGATCATTGAACTTCATTAAAAAACTTGATTCAGATCAACAGAAATAGAAAACCTAAAAAATGGATATTGTGTGCGTTTCAACTTTGAAGAGAGACACATCTAAACTCTAATTCACGACCATTTGAAGTTCGAGTAGTTAAGGTTCTCTTGCAAGTTGATTAAATTTCGAATTTGGAAATACAGGATGTGCGAAAAAAGGCAACCCATGGGTAAATATAATGGGGATTGGATAAATGAGTTTAAATAACATTGATTCCGACAATTAGTGGTTAAATTTAATTTTCAGGTTTGTCAGTAGCGTTTTGAACACATGGCAAACGTGGATCAGTTTTTTCATTTTTTATTTATCATAACTTTGCTTTATATTTGGGATATTTGTCTTTAGCATGCATCATCTTGCCATAATGAAACCTTCATCATTCATTTTCTTTCAGGTTCTTTTTCAAATGTCATCACTTCATGTACATTTCTCTCCATCAATATATGGTGCAGCTTTGGAGCTGGCTGTGTATTTACGTAATTTGATAGCAAACCCTGGCTTTGAAGAATCTGAAGATTGTGGACCACTTAACATGATTTCAAATGGACATGACAATCATTTTTTTGGTTACTCCATGTCTGTACTTCTCCATTCTGTCAGATTTGACATTGATCTAGAGAACGATGAAAAAAATGCTTCTGTCATCATGCTTGCCCTAGAGGATACAGAGATATGGTATACTTACAATTTATCAAGATGTGTGCATTTTCTTTTCCTAATTCTTCACAAACTTAGTACTGTTGCTAGAGTTTTCTTACTATTTATCAAAATGCATAAAATTAAACACAAGTTCAAGTACTTTAGCTTTGAAAAATACACCCACTCTGTTCTCCTATCCTTGATCGACTGGGAAGGATGTGCCTCCCAGTTCGGGAAAGTTATTAATGGAAACAAAGGTTTCTCAAGTTTTTCTCTTTATTTTTTCCTCCACATTTTTTCTAACTATTTGATTATTGAAATATATCAAATTGTTTTGTGTAAATGTCAATGCTATTGTATTTCAGGTATGATATTTTAGTTTTGGAGGAGCTATGGATCGGCATGAAGGCAATGAATATTGCAATTCTTCCCATGAATGGTGATGGAGATAGGCAGATTTTGTATTCTGGTGGCAATAAATCCCATGATACATCGTCTCATCTGCATGGCATTCATAGTCGACATACCAAGAATGATGATGGTTTGAATGGTATGAATATTAATGCTGGAAAATGCTGCACCTTACACTTCAACTCTGGCAGAAATGATGGAGCTAATATTGCCATACATTTGAACGATGCTGAAATCCACTGCTATCCATATGTGTATGGATTGCTCACTGGGTTTTATGAGAGACTATCTGCCTGCAATGCAACTTTCAGTGGTGAAAGCGATATTGGACCTGGAATGAATGATGAATGTGTAAAACCCATGCCTTTGCCACCAAACCAAAGATTTGGTTTCACAAACTTTATGGAAATTGATTCAATTGGACATGACAGCATTCCATTCGATTGTTTTCCTTTCATTACAGTACAGAATTCTGGCTTTCTTGGCAGCCTTGAGAGTTCCGAGTGGAGAAAACATTACAAAGTAAGGGATAGAGAAATAAAAATTCCAGTCTTTGGTCTGGAGAAGGAACCTACTATCTTCCACACCCAACCATCAAAACCTAAATTTGGTATGGATTCATCTGTTACTTCAGGGAGTTCCTGCAACCATAGTCTCCATGATATTTATTTGGCTTTATGTGGAATCAAAATCCATTTCCATGATTCTTCTTGCATTGTTGGATCTCTCACGCTTCCAAATTGTAAATCTTCTTTGTTTATTTGTGAAGATTATTCTGACGTTTTATGCTCAGTAGAGGGATTGACCATCACGTCCTCATGGACAAAAAATTATCTTGAGTTAGTATGGGGCCCTTCATTTCCATATTTGTGTCCTATTTTAAATTTCCGCGTTAGACAAGGAAAAAGTGTGTCATCGAGTGCCAAAATTGAAATCAGTGTTGGGATTCAACATGTTTGTTGTTTCTTGCCACCTGAATATTTGGCCATGATTATTGGTTATTTTAAGTTGCCTGATTGGAGTTTGCAGTCAAATGAACAATGTTTCACTGGGAGGAATGGGCATGCTGGTTTAGAAGAAGAAACTTCCGTTCTTTATAAATTTGAAATTCTGGATTCAGCTTTGATTATGCCTGTCGAAAACTATGAGCTTCAGTTTCTTAGGTTTGAGATTAAACAGTTATATTTTACGTTCTTCTTTGGAAGCAGTTTAGAAGATGCATTGAAGGACATTCCTCCTGAATGTTCTATTCCAATTCACAAGCTTGCTGAGACAAATAACTGTTTAAATCTTTTTGGACGAGAGTTGCTTCTCTCGTTACTGCTTTTCAAGGAGAGACATAGTTCATCATTTTTCTGTCAAGGTACTGAGTGTCAAAACATTAGTCTAGTTGAACAGCTAAACGCAGATATCTGGGTCAGAATACCTTGTGAAAGTGAGTTTATCAACAATAGCTTGCAAGCAACATGTATAATGACGAGGATAAGAAATTGTGAAGTAATTGTTGATGGTATGTATGATATTTCTAGATAGCTTCTTGTTATTCCCTTTTTTGGTGGTCATAATTGTGTTCATAGTAAATAAATTTTGTTTTATTGTTTAAATAGATAATCATGCACTTGATGGATTTATGGCCCTTCTGGAGAACATAAATCAATTTGCATCCGTTGAAGACCAATCTAGATGTTTCAAGTCTGATGTTCTACAGTTTCTTCAGTTAACGAGGTGTCTGAAGGAGGGCACTGCAGTTTTATTTCCTGTGTCAGACACAACACTCACTGAATTTGAATGTTGCATTGATTCACTTTTTTTGAAATTAAAACGGCAGAGAAATGAATTGTTGGAAATGAATTACAGGGTAGAAATGCAGTTTACATGCTCTGGATCATCGAGAAATGATTTCGTCGAAGAGATGAATTTTTGTTTCTCTTTGATGGTCTTATACTCAGTGCCCAAATCTGTTGTCATGGCTAAATCCAGCTCGGAGAAGTTGTCACCTGTACCTGACATCTCCATTTCAAGGTCAAGTCAAGGTCCAGTTGAAATTTGTGTTTCCCTTCCATCTATCGATGTTTGGTTATATTGTTCAGAATGGATAGAGATTGTTGATCTATTGAATTCTTATGTTGGAAAAATGACTAATTTTGTGAGCACGAGTACATTTAAGGATGTTATCCCGTATAACACTGCATTAGGAGATTCATCAATCACTTCTCCTAATGGTGTGTGTTCTTCGTCCATGTCAATTGAATCAGCATCAGAGGATATAGAGAGTGATGATACTATACTTATTGCTAGAGTAAAGGACATGGTAATTACGTTTCACTTTCCTGTGTATGTTACGGAATCCTTTAGGGAAATTCAGATTGCAGAAGTTGATGAGAAGGCAGATCAGAATGTTTCTTCTGATGTCGTGGAAGAAAAGTACTGCAGATTCATTATGGTTTCTTTTCACAGTAAAAGAACTGAGTTACTTATTAACAGTAAAAAAACATCTTTAAAGTCTGGCATGGAAAAAGTGTGTGGCATGTTATCTAAGTGCGAGGAAAAAAGTGTCCAACCTTGTCCTCTTTTTGAGATTTTTGGAGTCAATTTGGATGTTGATGTAAGCAGCAATCAATTGAAGCCTAGTTTAATCCAACTGAAGATTCAGTGTGAATGTTTCAATATTTGGTTTTCTTATCACGTATTCTATTTCTGGAAGCATATTGAATCCAATATCTCTGAGACAAACTCATCCATGTCTACATCTTGTCCTATTGAGTTCGAAGTACAACTGAAGAAAGTTTCATTTCTACTGAGTGATGGACGGGTATGTTCCTGGTAACTTTAAAGTATTTCACATTGGTTTATATGGAAAACTACAGCGGCTTTCTTTCTATTAATTACGATATTTATGATTTGACATTGAGCATCTGATTCTCAACATCTTGTATATATTTTTAGTGCTTATGTTACTAGAAAAAAGTTTGGGGTGTTTGTATGAGGTGCGTTCCTGAATATATAGTGTGTCTCTGTTTCCAAGCACTCAAATAGGGTGGAAAAAACAGAACAAAAAAACATACGTTTTGGGAAAAAGAAAATAAAGAAAGAAAGATGTATCACTAACTGTGAAAGGTTCGAGTATGTTGATGTGCTATGCGAACTAGCAGCTTGGTCACAACAAACTGGTTATTCTTTGAAGTAATACATTTTATCTATTCCACTGATATAAACTTGTAATCCAATGGTAAGAGAAATGAGTTTGATTCCCCTTTGAACAGCACCCTAATATGCTTGGTTGTGAACGAAGATATATGATCAAGCAGCTGTCCCCACAAAAACCAAAAAAAAAAAACAAAAACAAGAAAGGTTTCATGCGAGTCCTCAACATGGTGTGCTATAGAATTTTCTGATTTTATTTTGCATTCTCATGGGTAAATTTTTGAAAAATGTTAATTCATCATGTCCATCTAAATTATGTCCGATAGAAACAAGGAGAAACATTGCTAATAAAAAAGAGGCCAAGGGGCTAGGTTCATGACCTAATCAAACATTAAAATTAAAACATTTTGGTCTTGGCACATTTTATAACTGTGTACTAGTTTTGAAGATTTTATTTTAGTGTTAATTATCATAATTAAACCAGAAACTCAGAATTGTTAGTTTTATCTTTGACTTCTAAAATGGTTGATGTATAATAGAGTAGTGACAGTCATGCCAAATTCTAACAATAAATCTTAATTCTGTGTAAAGTTTAGATGAAAATATATCTTTTTAAATGACAATGTCATGTTTATAGTTGATTAATACATGTGATAAAACTTATAATTAAAATGTTTGTATTGTTGTATTATTATTAGTTTTTTTTTTTTACCTCATTTTACAGTTATACTGATACATTTAAATTATTATTTTTGTAGTCCTTGTTTTACGGGTATAGATTTACACTAATTGGTTGACAAGATGGTAATGCATCCTATAAGTTAAGGTCAAAGGTGGTTTTGGGTGTTGGTACTTTAGCAGGAATACAGTTCTAACTAGGGAATAGTTTTGGGAATCCATTCAGGAGCAGATAGTTTTTCCCATTCATTGTTCCTTGCTTAATTGGTTGTGGTTGATTTCCGAAAGGTTTTTTTTCTCAAGTCCGATAGGAATCTTCGGATGTTCTTTTTTCACGATCATACTGATCTTTAATTTGTTTGATGCTGGCTTGACCAAGGACGGTTGTTTTATTTTGGGAAAATTGCTGGTCAATTGAATATGCTCCGGACATTTTGTTTCCTCTTTCATATCCTGTTTCATCCTTTCATTGTAGGTATTTTATTTTTTCTCAGCCGGCTTTTCTTTTCTTCAAATAGTCCTTTAATTGAAGGTTTAGGGTGACTCTTTACAAGTAATCAATCATTTTTCTTTTGTTAAACAGTGGGTAAAATTAGAGTTCATGATTTTTAAGAAGGTTCAAGTATTTTATTTGGATCCTGATTAGAAGATAACAACACTGACATTATATTGCAACTTCAAAGAGTAAATTACAGTTAGAATAACTTCTTGAGAGGGCAATCTCTCACCCAAGTTGAGCAATGAACCAATTCCCAACATTATGCTCAGCTCTTAAACCTTTAACTCTTTTTATAACCATCAACTCTAACTAGCTTCCTATATAATGACAACTATGCCACTACTATTATCCTAGTAACATCTCCAATACAACCCTTTCAATACTAACATCATTTCTCAGTCTGCAGCAGTACAGTGTTTTTTCTTTTGAAATTGATGTGCTCTGTGTGAAATTATGCAGATCTTTCATTATTACCTTGCCGTTTTGTGGAAGTTTTGGACAGTAAACTATTTAATATTTGAGGAATGTTATTGGTTAATGAGGAAAATAAATAGCTTGGGTGTAAACATGGGTCATAACATTTGTAGATGGATGGGATTCTCGTGGTGTATCTGGCAGACTCCTTTGTTTTTTCACCTTTTTTTTTTCCCCAAACATTTGTTGGATGGATTGCCCATCCATCGTGGTGTATCTGGCAGACTCCTTTGTTTTTTCACCTTTTTTTTTTCCCCAAACATTTGTTGGATGGATTGCATCTTGAATTCTACTTTTCCCTCTCCTCTTAAAGATCGTAGTTTTATTGTTATCTTGTAGTGGAGTTGTTGCAGACCGCTGCTGGAAATTCTTATGAGGAATGTTATCTTGCGTATTAGCATGACCAAAAGCACCATGGAGGACTTTATCACTGGTGAACTGAGCATGAATTACAATAACATTCAAAAGGTATCTGACTGTTTAAGCATGTGTATAAGTTTTAAAAACATGAGAACATGATACAATGTTAAGGTATTGATATAATTATATTGATTCTGACTCATCAGTTTAAGCTTTTAGGGTTAGTAGTCATTTAACCTAATATGAGAGTAGGTCATGTGTTCAAACACCTGTAATGTCAAGGGGTGATCATTGGTCGGTTGGCATCAGTTGGCATCGGTTTTGGTCTCAAACCAATGTCGACCACTGACATGTTAGTTTTCGGCCATCAGTTTTGGAGAGGTTGGGTTCTGATGTACCACACTGGCAGTCGCTCGGTTGTTGTCAGTTTTGTGAATCTAATGAATTGAACAAAAAGAGGGTGCAAAGGAAAGAAAAGAAGAAAACAAATAAGAAAGGGAGAAGAAAAGAAGAAAGGGCAAGAGAAGAACAGAAGAAGAAAGAAGAAAAGAAGAAAAACGAAGAAAAGGGAGAGGTGGAGAGAGAGAGAAATGGAGAAGGGTAAATAGAAAGAAAAAACCGTAAGAAGTAACAGGAAAAAAGTTTAACAAGTTTAACCTTCTGGTCTACTCAAAGGAGCTGCTGATGCAGAAGCATCAACATGGTGCCGTGAACAAAACTTTTTGGCTTTTTTTTTTTTTTTCCCCTTTTTGTAGTTCCTAGTATGGTCAGTTGGTTTGGTTAGTTTGAGCCCTTACTGGGCTCATCGATCGACAGACTTAGTTCCTAGTATGGTCAGTCGGTTTGGTTGGTTTGAGCCCTTATTGGGCTCATCGATCAACCAACAGGTTGGTTTTGCTGATCCCGACCAACATATACCTTTGAACCAACTGTTCAAAGTCGATTAGTTGGTCTATGACGTTCATTCTTAGTAATGCCATTTTCTCTCCAATTATTATTGATTTCTACTAGTTGGGCCTTCTACAAATTTTAATCTCACAAGTGAGGAGAAACATTAAAATACTGATATATTTAAATTTATCATAACTCCTTAAGCTTTTGAGTTTAGTGGTAATATTAACATATAAAAATCATTTACATTGTTCTTAAAGAAAACAAATATTCATGTCAACTACTCTCTCAAGCATGCCTCATGCAAGTAGTGATCACAAATGCACGTATCCATATTTATATACATCATACTTTACATATTGGCGTATGACTCAGAGTAGTGATCACAAATGCACGTATACATATTTATATACATCATACTTTACATATTGGTGTATGACTCATAGATCTACTCTCAAGAGTACTTGACTATGATTAATTTTAACCGTTTCAATACTTCCTTATTGTGTGTTTGAAGGTGTTTTGGGAACCTTTTATCGAGCCTTGGAACTTTACAATAAATGTGACTCGGAAACAAGAGAGCAGTTCTCTGTTGAACAGTTCTGTTTTGACTGATGTGCATCTCGTGTCTTCCTCACATCTCAATTTAAACCTCACAGAACCCTTTACTGAGGTAAAGTTTCATATCTATGTGCCCTTGCTTTTCTTTTATGGTTGTCTCTTTTATCGACTTATCGAGGTTTTCCCAAGCCCTGCATGTAAAAATAATGCATTGGCACCTCTTGACATTTTAAATAATATTGAAACATTTCAATCTTTAAACGAAGTGTAGTTTTTTTTTTATTCACCGTCTCAAACAGAAGTCAAGTGAGGAGAAACCTTTGTACTACTTTTTTTTGTTAACTTGCATGAAGAATCCAACCTCAAAGACATATGGAAAATAAATTCTAGCTAGCACAATGATTTATCGGAAAATAATTATCACTGGATAGATATGGAAAAATACAAGGAAATTAATCAAAGATATAAATATGCAAGATTTCATGTCCAGTAATCATGAAATAAATCTGCCTCTTTCTCAAGACAGTTCAGAACACTCTCCTCCAAGTAGATTTTGTTATTTTGTGCATCCTTGCTATTGAGATTTGAGTATTTTCTTTAATTAAAGTTAGATTTTATTGTCATTTTATTTGTCCACCCATACCAATGGAAGAATAAGCGTTTTTTTCAATTTATTTTGGTTTTGTAGTGTCTTTCTAGGACAATTGACATGATCAAGGACGCTTGGGATCTGATTGGAAAAGATGATACTCCTCAAAGCCAACTATCTCTGAACTCTCCCCATGTTGAAAATATTATTGCTGGAAAACATGCTCCTTATGTACTACAGAATTTAACTTCGTTGCCTCTTGAATATCATGTTTATGAAGGACCCTTTGATTCTGTTGAGTTTGACATCTCAGTGTTCAAAGAAAGAAGATATGTGCAACCAGGCTGTTCTGTTCCAATTTATATTAGTGAATCTGCTGAAAAACAATTCTTTCGTCACAGATCCTTTCATTCATTGGAAAAACTAGGCGAGCAGCACACATATGGCGTAGGTCATCATTTTATTTCCATCCAACTTGATGGTACATCTGTTCCATCTATTCCCATTTCCATGGATCTTGTTGGGCAGACATACTTTGAGGTTGACTTTTCCAAGTCATCAAATGAGGAACTGAATATGCCTGATAACATGTCAAAAGATGTTGATAGCGTGGAGAAGTATAGAAAACATATGAGCGGAGGCTTCGTAGTTCCAGTTGTTTTTGATGTTTCTGTTCAGCGTTATGGGAAGCTTATTCAACTGTACTCCACGGTATGCAGACATTCTGCTTTGTTTTCATTTTCTATGATCTAGAGGGACATTCTTTTAACATTCCTATATTCAGGTTATACTTTTCAATCAAACATCAAGGCCACTGGAGTTCCGCTTTGACATTCCATTTGGTGTGGCGCCAAAAGTATGGACTCATAAATATGTTAGAGAACCTAATTTCAGTTTCTTTGAATTAAATTATTTGTGATCAATTCCTCTTTCTCCTCTCCTTCGCTCTCGGTTTCTTTTTACAGATCTTGGATCCCTTGAACCCTGGTCAAGCAATGCCGCTGCCTCTGCATTTGGCTGAAGCTGGTTGTGTGAGGTGGCGTCCTAGTGGAAACTCTTACTTGTGGAGTGAAACTTATAACCTCTCAAATCTTCTTTCTCAGGAGAGTAAAGTAGGATTATTTAGGTCCTTTGTTTCTTATCCATCTCATCCCAGTAGTGATCCATTTCGCTGTTGCATGTCAACAAGAAATATTATACTGCCTGCCCATGAGAAGCCCAGGAAGATTGGTAATGATTTAATGCAATCAGCAGTTGGCTCTGATCTGAAAATCCACAGTCCAGCTGAATCACAGGAACGGTGTATTCACCACTTGACCCTTAGCACTCCACTGGCAGTGAGGAGCTTTCTTCCTGAAGAAGCTAAACTAATTGTAGATACTGGTGGAATGATACATTCTGCAATTCTTTCAGAGGTTTGTGTGATATTTTCCTTCCTTTATCATATCTTTGAAGTTGAGCTGCAAGGTTGGCTGCATTTATTTATTGGCTAAATATATCGAATGGTCGTTATTCTTTAGTATAATCTTCAATTTGGTCATAGTCATTTAAAATTCACAATTTACCTCTATTGTATTAAAAATTCTCAACTAAGTCCTTCCATAAAAAATTGTTCATGGGTGGGTCAAGTTTTGATGATAGGAAAGCTTGGTTCTGTGTCAAGTAGCATCTAAATAGTCTATCTACATGCTCAAATATGTTTGGGTTCAACAATAAATGTTGGAGATTTAAACTTTTGGAAGTTTAATCAATAATATAATACGTTGAGCTATATTTAAATTGACATGCTCATATATGTTGATAAAAGTAATGATAAATTAACTTTTTATAATAATAGATCCTAATTGGGAATTGTTAATACATTGTGGGTAAAATTTAGAATTTAAAAAGATTAATGGCCAACTTGAGAATCACCTAAAACATAAGTATCATTTGATATATTTAGCCCTTTTATATATTGTTGAAGTTATTGTTACTTGAGCTGAAGAACGCCCCTTGGATTGTTTCTAGGTCAAGACTTTCTTTCATCATATCGATCCTTCACATGATCTAGAACTTGAAATCCAAATCCATGGATATAGACCTTCATATGTGAAGTTCCCTAGAGCAGAAACATTTTGCTCAATAGCAAAGTTCGATGGAATCAAGTTCTCACTTTCTGAGACCATCACATTAAGTCCTGGTATCTTGATGTTATTTATTTATTTTTTTTTTATATATATAACAGCAAAATTATTTATTAATGCCCTTATCTTCTTATAGGTCCAATACACATAACACTTGATAAATCGGTGGATGCATTTTCTGGCAGCAGAGAACTCAATTTTTTTGTTCCCTTCCTATTATATAACTGTACTGCCATTCCCCTCTGGATTTCAGAATCAGCATATGAACAAAAAGGTGTGAGCATCTTTGTACCATCATATTACGATACAGTTGAACATGAACATTCTGCAGGCGAGCGAAATGGTCTTAGCTCAATTACTGGGTGCAGTGACTCTCATGCAATATCTCCAAGTTGGCGCAATTCTTTAGTGAAGAAACCTGTCTCAACTATGGAAAATTCAAATATGCAGTTGGACAATTTAAATGGAAGAACTTTTATTTCACGCAATCATCTTCAAAAGTCTTGTGTCCTGTCAAACAAAAAGGACTTCAACTTAAAATCCTCTGAAAATACTTCTAAGGTAAGTTCAAGTCCAAGTAGCCGTACATCTGCAAGGGACCCTAATTCTTTAGGTTTTAAGCAAGTGAAAGTTAGAGCACATATGTTTTCTCCCTGTAAACCCTCATCTGCAGATGAAGTTATGGTTAGGGCGAGCAGGTCCCTGCCAGAATGTAGTGTAGAAAATATTCGAAGTGCTTCTTGGTCAAGCCCATTCTATCTTGTTCCTAGAAATGGTTCAGCTACTGTTCTTATACCACAATCATCACCAAATGCTGCCAATGTGATCTCTGTTACGTCTAGTGCAATTTCTGGATCTTCTCCTGAGATAACAAGCATAATTATGTTCCAGCCTCGGTAATATTGTTTGCTTCAACCAGCCAATGATATTTTTCACGTCTTTCATTTTTTTTCTGTCTTCATCTTCTTACATTGTTGACATTGCAGATATGTCATAAGTAATGCATGTTCCAAGGATTTATGCTATAAACAGAAGGGAACTGATTCTGTCATCCCTTTAGCAGTTGGAGAACATTTCCACCTTCAGTGGACTGATACAACTAGGTATACTGGCTTGTGTGATTGCAGTATTCCCATTACTACATTTAGGAATCAACTTGAATTGCTTTATCTATATCAATCAAAATGCGTGGTAGATAAACTTTGAGTACATGATGAAGAGACAATGATAACGGTTGAGATATTTATTTCTTTCTTTTAGAATAGACTTCTTTTGTTGTTAAGATTACTAGAAAAGATTAAAAATCAATATGAAAGAAAAATGGTACACATTAAAATATATTTTGTTCAATAACTTCTCCATATTAAAATATATTTTTGTACTTCCATAAAAGAAATAAGTTGATGTCCCAACAGCTATCATTCTATTTTTGTACTTCAGTGAAAGACCAAACATGAAATTGACAACTTGGACCAAATTGGATTGATATTCTTTGTTGTCTCTCTTTACTCATTTCTTCACGCCTTCCCTCTTTGATTCTTGATCAAGATCTTCTTTTAGTCATTTCCTAACTGGCAATGGTGCTTACTTTGTGCTCTCATCCAATAGTTTTGATGCAATATTTATTTGATTGGTTTGTGTTATATTCCCATATCCTTTTAGCTTGTAGATGGCCTGTTAGCTTGTTTTCCTTGTTCATTAACAACACAACACTTGCTTGACGTCGCTTTTCTACTCATTTGCTTGCCTGATTATCGACTTATGATTAGGGAATTACTGGTTTCTGTTCGTTATAATGAGCCTGGGTGGCAATGGTCCGGCAGCTTCATACCTGATCAACTTGGTGATACTCTAGTGAAAATGCGAAATTATATCACTGGTTCCTCATATGTTCTTAGAATTGAAGTTCAGAATGTTGATGTATCAACTGACAATAAGATTGTTGGAAATGGTCATGGAAATTCGGGGACGAATTTGATTCTGCTGTCAGATGATGACACAGGATACGTACCTTACAGAATCGATAACTTTTCAAAGGAGGTAGGTGACATTGTTTCTTTTTCAGTTGGAAAGAATATGTTATCAGGTTTTAATTGTTATGTTTTTAGTAGTTTCAATGTTTTTTAGGAAATTTCAGATATGAAAAAGGTCTGTTTTATTCTCTTGTTGGAGAGATATCTACGGTCCTATATTTAAACTGAAGGGAAGGGGAAGATACCAAATGGTATAATTGGATTGTCAATGGTATGTAAAATGATTGACAATATGATTTTACCATTTATTTTTCTTACTTTTAAATAAATAATTAAAAAACTTCGTTAATATCAAACCCTTTTTTCTTTTAAATAATGTAGGTATTTATTTAAATATGGATATGAATATTATATTATCATTCATGTACATTTTTGTAAATTTATTTTTATTTTTATCCCTTCCTCTCTCTCACTCTTGTATTTTCATTATTTTCCTTGTATTAAATAAAATTATGAATTTCTTTCAATGTTTTATAAGTTTATTGTTCACACACAGAGGTTTAATATCTGCTGTACTTATCATGGGTGTTCATATGTCAAACATAACAGCAACTAGTATTACTTGATTTGAACTTTGTATATTAATGTATGTTTTTCGTTTCCACCAATGAATTTTAAACTATATATAAATGTATAGATATACAAATTGTGTGCCTCTGACATAAAATTCTAAGCTTGCTACTGGATTCATACGATATTCTATTTGAAGTTTAGCATAACTATATATACAGATGTTATAGCTTCAAGAATCTAATGCTTTAGTTTCATTACTTTTGTGTTGGTGTTGATTGCTTCTTTGACAGAGATTACGAATTTACCAACAAAGATGTGAAAATTTTGAAACTATCGTTCACCCCTATACATCTTGCCCTTATTCTTGGGATGAACCTTGCTATCCACGCCGTCTAACTATTGAGGTGTGTTTTATGTTTTGAATTAAACAATTAATGCTTCCTATGTCTGCTAGTTTTGTCTGCTAACAAATGCCTTCTGAAAATTATATTAGGTTCCTGGAGAGCGCATACTAGGATCTTTTGCTCTTGATGATGTACAGGATTTTGTTCCTGTGTGCTTGCCATCAACCACTGGGGTATTTTCTTTGGACTTTCGTTGTTTTAATGCCCTATATTTAGAATTTTATATTTTATACAAAAAAAAAAAAAAGGTATATACGAAGTTTTCTGCTGAAGCTACCCAGCAAGAGATATGAAAATGATGAGCTGAAGAAATATGGCCAATTTAAAATAAAAATCACAGTTCTATGGCAACTAATAAACCTTTTATCATAAATTGGGAAGTGGTTATATATGAAACAGAAGTTTGAATATTGTGTGTGATGAATTTTTTTCTTGTGGTCTGTTAACTAAAAAACGAGGAAGACACGTGAAAAAAAAATTTTGATCATGAAGAGTAACTATGATACGAGTTCAAACTATTGGTATTCTTTTTTTCTTTTCTTTTTTTTTTTTTTGTTGGTGTTTGTACATTTCTAAGATCAAATGCCACATCAATGGTAATGAAGTCTTAATGTCAGTGTTGACTGTAGCTATGCATAGATATGCTTATTACTTGACCTTAGCAATTGCAAAATATCAGCTAGCTTTTAACTTATCACTAACTTTTGTCTCAGAAAAATGAGAGGATGTTTCATTTATCAGTTAATGCCGAAGGAGCCACAAAGGTATTTTCTTATTATCTTCATGTATTTTAGAGTGCTTTTAGCAAAAGTACTTAATTGCATTTACTTCATTGAAAAGTTTGTTATTCGTAATCAATTTGATGTTTAGTTCTCCACCTTTTCAATAGTACTTTTGAAGTCATCATAGCCTTTTGACTATTTGCAAAAGTATATTTTATGTTACCTTAAAGAATGATGTTGATGTTTTTTAGTGGAAACTGCTTTTTAGCCATTGCGAAAGTGATTTCGACCATGCTAGAAGAACTCTCGGACACAGTCAATGCATTACACGTGATTTATCTTGAACTATTTTTCAATGGTCTTACTTTGGTTGCAGGTGTTGAGCATTGTTGATTCAACTTATCATATTCCAAGTGTCCCTCATTTTGGAGAAAAGAAAAAAGTGGTTCAGAAACAGGAAAAGTTCCTTGATTACAAGGAGAAATTTTCGGTTTTTATATCTTATATTGGTATTTCATTGATCAATTCCGGGCCCGAGGTTTGTATATATATATTTGAACTTAGCTTTCAAAATTTTGTCTCCTACTTTTACGTACGCCAATCCTTCATATTATTTCTATGTAGGAAATGGTGTATGCCTGTGCTAAAAACGTAACTATCGATTTGCTGCAAAGTTTGGATCAACAGAAGTTCTCTGTAAAATTGCTCTCTCTTCAGATAGATAATCAATTTCGGAATAGTCCATATCCTGTTATCTTGTCTTTTGATCAAGAATACAGAAGCAACCCAGTTGGAAGCTTGAACAAGGATATTGGTGCAGTAACAAGAAGTGAAAGATTTTTGCAAGCTGATGGCTCTCTTGAACCTGTAATCTATCTTTATGCATCAAAGTGGCGAAAGACGGATAGTTTACTGGTTTCATTTGAACATATATGCTTAAGGTCCCCATTCTGGCATCTAACATCTTTTGTTAGTATGAAATGCATAGAACTGATCCTTTTCTCTTCAATTCTTGCAGAATATCAGATTTTCGACTTGAGATTGAGCAGCAAGTGATGTTAAGCTTGTTTGAGTTTTTCAAAAATGTCTCATCAAATTTAAAGGGTGAAGTGTCTCAATTTTCAGATGCCATAATGCATCCTCCTGCAAAGGATCCAGCTCATGACTACTTCAGTCCCAGGACTGAACCTCCTCATTTTTCAGAATATCCTGTTTTTGATGGACTCGTTAGAGGCAGCACATTATTACCTTCAGTGGCTCCTATTGGAGCTCCTTGGCAGCAGGTTTATCGCTTAGCAAGACAGCAAAAGAAAGTTTATGTTGAGTTGTTTGATTTGGCGCCTATTAAGTTGACAGTAAGGTATAGACATCATACGAAAAATTATTTTGTATTTTGCTCTCCTCTGCTATCTATCCTAACGAAAGTTTTTCTTGGCCTTAGCTTTTCCACCATTCCATGGGTGCTCAGGAACCCCATCCTTACATCTGGTGAATTACTGATGCATGTAAGTATTTGTGTTCTCTTCTTTTATCGAAGATTGTTGTAACAAAACTCGACTATCTAAAGTAGGCAATTTATCATTTGAAGGAACAATAGGTTGATGCCATGAGCTAAATAATAACTTCTAAAAGATAACAACAAAACCAAAGCTGTATGCTTGCGAGTTCAATCTCTGTATTGGCTTGTCCTTTGGGGAATTTGTGGAAGCATATCAAATTCTGACTTTTGTTTTGAGGGACAAAGGGACAAATGGATATAAAAAATGTGAATGGCCTTTGTGTCCTGAATTTAAAAATGTATGAAACATGAAGACAAGTTTTCTATTCATGCAATCCTACATAGTTTTCTGCATTTTTTCCAGCTCTACCCAACTTGAACACCACTGATTGTTTTATTATATTTAAGCCCTTTGATTGTTTCCTTTTTGGTTTTATAACCATAAATATGCTGTACTTCATTCATAACTCTATATGGGAAAGAGATTAGATATTTCTCAGCTTCCAGTGGTTGTAATCTGTCATACTTGATCAACACCGAATTACAGCGAGGTCTTTTAGCTCTCGGGGACATTGAAGGAGCTCAGATTCATCTCAAGCGCTTGAGTATTGCACATCAAATGGCCAGTTGGGAATCCATTCAAGAGATTCTGATTAGGCATTACTCAAGGCAACTTTTTCATGAGATATATAAGGTAAGCATTTTATTGGCTGTATACCTATTGTGAGAAAGCCTAAGAAAGCTGGTCACATGAACTACTGTGATCAAATTGGTGGTTGTAAGATTAGAAACAAAATCTCCAACTAACTATAAAATCAATAGGCAAGGAGACTCTATAAAATATTAAATACTTATTTCTTAATTCAGATGTAACAAAAATATATTTGTATTCCAATGATTCAGTAGCTTTCTTATGTAGGAGAAAGGCTCAATACATAAAAAGAAAGAAGAATAAGAATAGAATAAAATGGTTGCACTTAGTTAACATGTTCACAACCAACATTATGAGCTTAGTAGTTAGTTGTACTAAAAGGTCGTTTTAGGAGTTGTCTGGATACGTTGGGCCAATTGAATATTAGATTAAATTTGGAATCGTTGGAATCGGGATTCCCCGGAGGTTGCGTATGTTATAATGTGATATACTGGTTAATTGTGTGTACATAACTTATTTCTTTAGCTCTTACTCTATCCTTGAAACTCTCTTTTAGCTCCTTGTTATCACTTTCCTGAATGAATTAGTTGACAAGATATCTCTTTCAATTCATTTTTATTTTATGTCTAATGATGGTTTGCTTGATCCATATTGCTCATATAACAATTTTTTATTTTGGTTTTCATCTAGTCATCTTGTTTTACAATGAAAGATCTTCTCATTCATACTAACAATGCATGGCTACAACCTTAGACTTATAGGGAGAAGAATGAACAAATATTTAAATACAACTAACGGTAACCGAGGTAAACCAAAAAACAGGAACATTATAAGACGAGAAAACAATGTAAAACAGATATGAATTCACTCCGGAGGAATGAAGTGAAAAGTACGGGATACGGGATCTTGGTCCATGAAGATATGAGCCAAGTTACACTCTTTGAATGGGCTTCTTGGATGGGTTACTTTCAACAAGTCATAAATTTTTGTTTCCAATACCAAAATGAAACTAAATTGATTAGCTAATTCTTTTACCAATTCTGGATTTACCTTGATCTTCAGGTTTTTGGTTCTGCTGGTGTCATTGGTAATCCCATGGGATTTGCTAGGAGATTGGGGATTGGCATAAGAGATTTCTTGTCAGTGCCCGCCAAGAGCGTTTTGCAGGTTTCTTCTCTCTCTCTCTCTCTAGTTTGCCTCTCTTGTTGGTACACTGAAAGCCTGTTTTTTTTTTTTTTTTTTAAAGAGTCCAACTGGGCTTATCACTGGCATGGTACAAGGAACTACAAGTCTTTTAAGTAATACAGTCTATGCATTTAGTGATGCTACCACTCAGTTCAGTAAAGCGGCGAGGAAGGTATTTCTCTGCGTGATTAATTTCTAAACAAGTAGCTTTGATGTATCAATTTTTATTGTATGCGTCTATTTCTGCAGGGTATCGTTGCATTCACGTTTGACGATCAAGCTTTTTCAAGAATCGGACAGCAGCAGACAGGCGTTTCTTCACACGGTGGAGGTGTTATTGGTGAAGTTTTAGAGGTACAGCATTAGTATGTGTATTAGTAGCAGATAGGTGATCTTTAAGTAAACTAAGCACTGCATTAGACTGCATCCTATGGTTTTAACTAATTGAGAACGCTGCTTTAGATACAATTCAGTCAAGAATTTGATTCTCCAGACACGTTTTCTAAACCTTTTCTCGCAACGTTGCAAGAATTTAACTAATTGCCGAGAGAAATTCGTACGTCGCGAACAACGTCGACGTATGTTCAGGCCTCGAGTCACATTGCGAGAAAAGGTTTAGAAAACGTGAGCGAGGAAATACATTTGAAAATGATTTGAAGAATTGAAAAAAAACAACGTTACATGACTATAAGCAAATAAAGAAATACTACGGCTTAAATAGCATATAACTCAGGGTAGGAAGAAGTGACAACGTATCATAAACGATTTGATATTTTGCTAGTAGGTTGCAGTTTCATTTAACTTTTATCTGCCAACGAGTCGTTGTATATTGCTCGTTAATCCTTCACATGCTCAGAAGCTTGCAAAAAGAGAGTTTTTAAATTTATAAACTTCGTGCCAATTATTTACCTTGTTTTCAGGGGCTCACTGGTCTTCTTCAATCACCAATCAAAGGAGCTGAGAGACATGGTCTTCCAGGGGTCTTTTCAGGTAACCCACTTCAATATTATGGCATTCTTTTTCTCTGATCTTACTGTAATTGCTAAGTACTCTTTGGCTGCAGGCATTGCATTAGGAATCACAGGACTTGTGGCAAAACCAGCTGCCAGTGTCCTAGAACTTACTGGAAAAACAGCCCAGAGCATACGAAACCGAAGTAGGTTATATCAAATGAGACCACAGCACCTTAGAGTACGTCTTCCTCGTCCTTTAAGCAGCGTACTTCCGCTGCGGCCTTTCTCCTGGGAAGAAGCAATTGGAACATCGGTACTTCTCGAGGCGGGAGGAGATGACATGAAACTCAACGATGAAGTTTTAGTTGCCTGCAAAGCTCTTAAACTAGCTGGAAAATTTGTTGTCATCACTCAGAGTTTAATCTTAATTGTTAGCTGTGCAAGCTTAGTCGACTTGGGCAAGCCTGAATTTCGGGGCGTTGCTGCTGATTCCAAATGGGCGATCGAATCAACCATCGGTCTGGACACTGTAATCTATGCCGATACCAACACTGATGGAGCTGTCGTGCACATCGTCGGAAGCAGCTCTGACTTATTATCAAGGTCAAATACATCTCACCAGAAAAGAGTGATTGGGAATAGTAGTAGGACAGTAAGATGGACTGGTCCAACTCCTCTTCCTATTTTTGAGACAAACCTCGAACTCGAACTCAACGAAGATGCTGAAAATCTGTTAAAGATATTGTTGTCTACAATCGAATTAGCAAAAGAGCGGGGCTGGCACCGTGGTCATGTTCTTCATCGATATGACGTAAAATAGGCCAACGCCTCGTCTAATCCTTATGACCAAGCTTGGCAGGCCAATGAATTAGTTTATGACCAAGTCTATGTAAATGATGTATAGGCGTTCATTCTCTCTAAAGGGGAGATAAATTTGCAGCCACATTGTAAATGGTTTGTTCTGTGATTACATATCTACCAATTCATTTTATTGTTTGAATAAAAGTTGAAAGAAAAATGATCCTTTTTGTGGGTGTGCCTGGATGTGCTCTGTTCTTCTGAACTTGCATGCTTCCTTCGTTCAACACAGCCCAACAAGGTCTTCTAATTCTTTTCCTCCCAAGGCAAAACATGCGAAACATTCCTTATAAGAAGGTCAAAACCTCTCCCTAGCATATGCGTTTTTAAAATCTATACATAAGGGGTCAAAACGGATAATATTTGCTAGCAGTGGACTTGACCTGTTACAAATTATATTAGAACCAGACGTTAAACGGTGTGCCAGCGAGGACGTTGGGTCCAAGGGAGTAGATTTTTAGATCTCACATTAGTTGGAGAGGGGAACGAAACATTTGTTATAAGGGTGTCAAAACCTCTTCCTAACATATGCATTTTTAAAATCTGTATATAATAGATCAAAACGGATAATATTTGCTAGCCGTGGGCTTGACCTGTTACAAATTGTATTATAGCCAGACATCAAACGGTGTGCCAGCAAGGACGTTGGGCCCAAGGGAGTGTGTCAGCGAGGACGTTGGGCTCAAGGGAGTAGATTGTAAGATCTCACATCAGTTTTTTAATTTATACATAATGGGTCAAAACGAATAATATTTGCTAGCAGTGGGCTTGACCTATTACAAATTGTACTAGAGTCAGACATCGAGCGGTGTGCCAATGAGGACGTTGGGCCCAAGGGAGTAGACTTTTAGATCTCACATCAGTTGAAAAGGGGAACGAAACATTACATTTCTTATAAGGGTGTCAAAACCTCTTCCTAACATATACATTTTTTAAATTTGTATATAATGGGTCAAAACGAATAATATTTGCTAGCAGTGGGCTTGACCTGTTACAAATTGTATTAGAGCCAGACGACACCAAGTAGTGTGCCAGTGAGGACGTTGAGCCCAATAGAGTATATTGTAAGATCTCACATCAGTTAGAGAGGGAAACGAAACATTCCTTATAAGAGTGTGGAAACCTCCTTAAGGAGAAACACCAGAGGAAAAGTCCAAAGAGGACAATATATGTTACCAGTAGTCGAGTTGATCTGACCCAAAAGCTAAAATATTCCTCTAATGAACTGCTTAATCGAACGTCTCCTAAACTCGAATACTTTTAGGTAATTTCACTTATTCCAAAAGCACTTGGATTGGGACATTCATTAAGTGTAGGTTATTGGAGAGAGGGCATACATGTGGTGTGTTTGACCCTCTAATTTAAAGGACGGTGGGGAATGATTTTAGGGACATAAAAGACATGGCTTTGTGGGATGCCACTTACTTGACCTAAGAGCTGTAATCAGTTTGAGATATTAGAGGGAGATAGTGGTGAGCCCTTATCATAACATAGTGCTCTATATGGCCTTATCTTTGAAATGATCATCACTTTTTCCTTGCATCACCTTCATATAGCGATTGAAAGCATAGGCTGTCGAGCCACTTGGCCTACCTACAATTCTACCCATAGGGTCGACTTAGACGTCCTACTGACGGTATCGAGTTTACTTTGGTCATGCTTCTACGTGTCGAAGATCGGCTATACGAGGTGATATGAACAACGGAGGCAACTTAATCATGGTGTTGCATGTAATAAACTCAAGGGCTACCTAAGGGAAGATTCAAGTTTCGTATATGAAATTGTGAGATCCCACCTCAGTTGGAGAGGGGAACGAACATTTTTTTTTTATAAGGGTGTAAAAATCTCTTCTTAACAGATGCATTTTAAAAACTTTGAAGGGAACCCCAAAAGAGAAAAGCTCCAAAAGGACAATATCGACTAACAGTGAGCTTAGGCTATTACAGAAATGAACGTTTCGTGCTACTATAAGTGAAGATTCATTAATTTTTGGATGGTTACAAAAGTTCTCGAGTCACTAATTGAAAACTCTTATTCTTAGTTTCTTATTTTTTCAGTTTTCAAAGTTTGGATTTACTTTTTGTGTTACATTTGTTAATGGCTTACTGTAATCATTTAGCTCGAAGGTTATAACTCATTGATACTTCATCGAATGTTTAGGGTTTCAGTTCGGGTTATATAAAGTCACGTAGAGTGAAAGTGATAGTGACAGATTTTGCTTCTTAATTTATGAGTTTCTTACACATATCTTACCATTAGATTTGCACGTTAGAATCATTCAAGTAATTTTGATTAAACTACTTTAAATCTATTTAGAAACAAATTTTATTTATTCTCGATTATTACTATAAATTAATTTTACTCGACGTTCTTCGTTAAGATGAAATCATTTTAATTTAAAGGTTTTAGCATTTATGAAAGAGACTCTAAAAATGACACTTGAGAGAGATGCTTTTTCCTTTTGTTTTTCTTTGTTGACTCCAAGTATATAATAACAACACAGTTTTTTTTTTTTTTTTTTTTTTTTTTTTTTTTTTTTTTTTTTTTTT
>NW_019268541.1:1779023-1784249 GCF_002738365.1 Cucurbita moschata
TTTTTTTTTTTTTTTTTTTTTTTTTTTTTTTTTTTTAATATTATTATTAGAGTGAAATTAATAAAAATATCTTTAAATTTTTATAATTTATTTAAAAATACTAGTAAATTTTTAAAAATTTTAAAAATAATACTTTTACCGTTAGTTTTGGAGTGAATATAGTTAATATTTCGTTTCAAAAAACGCCCTTAAATCTTTACGGTCAGCTTTTTAAAAAATTTAAAAATACATCGATAGTTAGTACTATATTAAAAATATCTATGAAATTTAAACGTAACGTTAACATTTTTTACCTTTATTGATAGTACTATATTAAAAATAACTATGAAATTTTAAAAACATTTTTTTTTTACCTTTGTTCAAAAAATTTAAAAATATTGAGTGTATTTATTAATTTAGTAAAAAAGTTCAAAAATTTTATAAATATTGCGTATATTGAGTATATTAAATTTAACACGAAATTTAAGGTTATTCTTTACTTTTATAAAAAAAAAAAAAAAAAAATTAAAATATTGAACAGCCAACGGCTCTTGAGCTACTAAGAACTTATTAATTTAGTAAAAAAAATAATAAAAAAATTTTACCTTTATAAAAAAAATTCAAAAACTTTTTATATTAAATTTAACACGAAATTTACGATTATTCTTTATTTTTATAAAAAAATTAAAAAAAATTAAATTTAAAAATATTGAACACCGCTCTGCTACTGAGCTACTAAGGAACTTATTAATTTAGTAAAAAAAAAATTACCTTTATAAAAAAAAATTCAAAACTTTTAAAAATATTGAGTATATTAAATTTAACATAAAATTTAAGATTATTCTTTACTTTTATAAAAATAATAAATAAAAAAAAAATTAATTTAAAAATATTGAACAGCCAACGGCTCTACTACTGAGCTACTAAGAAACAACAGTAAATTAGGTTTTAGAGAATTCAATTCCCGTTCTTAACCTATGGTCAATATGAGCTCGAGATTTCCTTCGTAACTCTCAAAACTTCTTTGCAGTAACTCCGTTTCATGCTTCATTTTTCATAGAGAACCTTAAAATATATTGAACAGCCAACCGCTCTACTACTGAGCTACTAAGGAACCACAGTAAATTAGGTTTTAGAGAATTCAATTCCGTTCTTAACCCATGATCAATATGAGCTCGAGATTTCCTTCGTAACTCCCGGAACTTCTTTGCAGTAACTCTGTTCCATGCCTCATTTCATATAGAACCTCAAAATGACTCTATTTCATTATAGGACAATTCAAATTATTTAGCCTTACCGTTTCTATAGTATACGTTCAACGTGTAACCTATCTGAACGTCCGAGGTTTATTCACACGCGTTCGCGTTCGCGTTCCACCCTAGATAAATCCACATCGAACAATGAGAGGAAGAGAAATGAGGAAGTTTCATGAAAAATAATTTGTATACCATGAAAGAGACTTGGAGGAAGTGGATTTCCTTTTGGATTTTTCTCTGTTGGCACCAACTGAGAAGAACATGATCAGGGGAAACTTTTCCAATCGAAGTGACAATAATTTGTTGTTTTTCAAGAAGAAACTGAAGGATTTGAAGTCAAAGCAAAAGAGTAACAGTTGTACAATTTCACTTCGTCATGGGAGTCAAAATTCAGTTTGCTTCTCATGAATAATTAATTCCTCATTTCATCTTCCAAAATTTCTTGTTTCCGTTCTTTGGTGCTTAGATTTCGCTTTTGTCCATTTGGATCTCTTTCTGTTTGTTTGATTTTCAATTTTCTTGCCGGATTTTGATGGAGCCGCCACCGGTTATCGACCTTGGCGACGGCGATGGCGACGGAAGCGGCAACAGTGATGCTTCTTCATCTCATTTTACTAATTTGTATACTCAAAACCTTAATCATCTAAATCATGAGTTTAATCACTCGACTCGTGAGGATACGACGTATACTCACTCCCCCAGATTGTTAGACTCCAGTTTATCTTCCTTTGATAATGAAAATGGCGGTGTCTCCTCTAATTCCGTTGAGTCCACCGCCAAACGAGTTGACTCTATGCCGCAATTTCCGGACCGTAAGCTTTCATCTAAATCTGGTTCGTTTAGTAGTCACGACGGTGATGCTGCTCAATGTGACGCGAATCGTTCTTCTCTTCCTGAATTCATTGGGCGGGGCGGAGAAACTGGGATTTTCAAGCTGCCGGTGCGAGCTGCTGTTCACCCTGATCGTCCGCCTAGTCTTGAAGTGAGGCCACATCCTTTGAGAGAGACGCAGATTGGGTGCTTTTTGAGGACTGTTGCTAGCAGCGAGTCCCAATTGTGGGCTGGTAGTGAATTTGGTGTCCGTTTTTGGAATTTCAAGGATTTGTATGCGGCGGCAGAAGGCACATCTCCGAGGAGTGGTGATGAAGAGACAACACCATTTCGTGAGTCAGTTTGGACGTCGCCTACGCTTTGTTTGGTTGCTGATGAGGGAAATCGTTCAGTTTGGAGTGGCCACAAGGATGGTCGCATTAGAAGCTGGAGGATGGATGTTCATAATTTGAGCTCAAATGATCGTTTTACAGAAGCTATGTCATGGCAGGCTCATCGTGGCCCTGTTTCTTCGCTTATAATGACATCTTATGGTATATATGGTCTCATATGATTGTCAAAGCGAGGTGGGTTTTTCTTCTTTCTTGTTGACTGTTTTGGTTTTCCTTTGTTTCTCTCTTTTAGGAGATCTTTGGTCAGGTTCGGATGGTGGGGCTTTGAAGGTGTGGCCATGGGAAGCTATTGAGAAGGCTCTCTCCATGACACTGGGAGAAAGCCAGATGGCTACTTTGTTGGTGGAAAGATCTTATATTGATCTTAGGACTCAAGTCAGTGTAGGCTTCAGCAACACATTTACTTGGGATGTTAAGTTCTTATTATCTGATGAATCTACTGCCAAAGTTTGGAGTGGCAGTGATCTCTCTTTTGCAATCTGGTATGTTAGTTCTTATGGGATTGTTACATTAGGTTACTTACTGCTTTTGTAGTTGAATTTGGTGTACTGATTTTGTTTAGTTGATGAACCTTTCCTTAAAAAGTTTAGAAGGTGTAGTGTACAGCTCGAACCCACCGCTAGTAGATATTGTCCGTTTAGGCCCATTACGTATCGCCGTCAGCCTCACGGTTTTAAAACGCGTCTGCTAGGAAGAGGTTTCCACATCCATAAGCAATACTTCGTTCTCCTCTCCAACTGACGTGGGATCTTACATGTAGTGATTAGGAACTTATAGACTTAAATTCTTTGGTTATATGCAAAAACTGGTTTACAATTGGTATAGTTTTTTAGTTTATTTATATGAAACCAGGAGAAATATATTCTAGGGGTAAGGTACAGAAGAAAAGGCTAGGGGTCGAGCGAGGAGTGTCCTCCAATCATTCATTAATACAGTACAAACTTCATCCTAAGCGCAAGTCTCTGCATGTTTATGGGTGATAACCTTTGACAATGTCCTGTTTTATTCGTGTGCTGATTGTAACTTGCTTCCAAGTAGCTAAGAGGGTGCCTTAAAGTGTCGTTACCTTCTATGAGGATTTTAGTTATATATTGTTTCCATTTTTTCAAGGGATGCTCGCACAAGGGAGCTATTGAAAGTGTTCAATACTGATGGTCAGATGGAGAACCGAGTTGATGTGATATCTGTTCAAGATTTTACATTGGAATCTGTTTCTTTTTCGAAGAAAGAGAAGACACAAAGTGCCTTTGGTTTCTTTCAGCGGTCACGTAGTGTTATAATGGGAGCAGCTGATGCTGTTCGTCGAGCTGCTGTGAAGGGGGCCTTTGGAGATGATAATCGGAGAACCGAAGCATTAGTGATGACAGTAGACGGTATGATCTGGTCTGGATGTACAAGTGGATTACTTGTGCAGTGGGATAAATATGGAAATCGTTTGCAAGATTTCCATCGTCATTCTCACGCTGTCCAATGCTTGTGTACGTTTGGATCACGAATATGGGTGGGTTATGCCAGTGGTACTGTACAGGTATTGGACCTCAAAGGTAGACTTCTTGGAGGATGGGTGGCTCATAGCTGCCCTGTGATTGAAATGTGTGTTGGATCTGGTTACATATTCACCCTGGCAAATCACGGTGGTATCCGTGGATGGAATGTTACTTCTCCAGGACCTCTCGACGGCATACTACGCTCGGAGTTGGCTTCGAAGGAATTCATGTATACGAGAATGGAAAATTTAAAAATATTCACTGGTACATGGAATGTTGGACAGGAAAAAGCATCTCGTGAATCTCTAATCTCCTGGTTGGGTTCTGTTGTCTCAGATGTTGGCATTGTCATTGTTGGGCTGCAGGAAGTTGAAATGGGAGCTGGTTTTCTAGCCATGTCAGCAGCTAAAGAAACTGTAAGTTCCTTCATTTTAAAACGTACAAACCATAACATTTCCTTTGGTTTAATACTATTATTTCGATTCTTATCTTCAGAAAAAAAAAAAGACTTCTCATTTAATTTAGTGAAAAGGAAAATATTCAAATGATACACAAACTCCCAAGGAGAGTGAAAAATAATTTTGAACAAGAAAATAGAACAAAATCTTGAAGTCATTTCAAACAAATGAAATCTTGGTTTCTCATTAAAAAAAAAAAAAACAAAAAAAAAAACAAAAAAATTCAAAAATTCAAAAAGAACTTTTATCTTCTTTTTCATCTATCAATGAAAAGTTCGTTTCTTGTTAAAAAAAAAAAAAACTAATACATATAATAACAACTTTGAAATATGGTGGGGAAAAAATGTATTGGCTTGTCTCTGGTTTCACATTGAGCAATGATATTTACTTGCACCGTAAGTCCTATGCATTATATAAGAAATTAATGAGTAGAATACTTACCACGTTGACTTAAACATACATCATTTTCATTCAAATTGAAATTTTGAAGATCTCGATCGTTTGTTTATTTGATTAAAAAATGTCATGCCATTTAATTGCATTTCTTTTTTTCTAAACTTCTTTGATGTTTCCTTCTAAATGCAGGTCGGACTCGAGGGTAGTTCACTTGGCCAATGGTGGCTGGATGTGATAGGAAGAACACTGGGTGAAGGATTAACTTTTCAACGTGTTGGTTCTAGGCAATTGGCAGGCTTGCTAATAGGAACATGGTTTGTAGTTGATCAACCCCAAACTTATTTAATAACGTCTCTGGCTTTTTTTCTTTACTAATAGTTACTATTTTAGTGCTTGGGATTTTTTTTTTTTTTTTTTTTTTTTAGCT
>NW_019268541.1:1784350-1804881 GCF_002738365.1 Cucurbita moschata
TTGGGATTTTTTTTTTTTTTTTTTTTTTAATAGCTGGTTGGACTGGAAGCATGGAGTAACAATAAACAAAAAATACATAGATAAATTACCAAATGATTATAGAAAGCTCTTCTTCTGAAGTTCATTATATTACGAGAACAAATCATACTCAAGCTTGATAAAGAATGCCAAAGCGAGGCATGATTCTTTTGAATACCCCATCTTCTCACCAATCTAACCATTTTATCCATTGGTTTCTTTCGAACCAAATAGGGTTCCTTTACTGCACCACTCACAGCAACCTAGCTTTATTTTCCAGCCTCATACCATTTAGTAGTTGGAGAATATTTTCCTTTGATCTTCTATCAAGATCGAATAAATATTCAAAATCTTTCAGAGGCTAGCTATCGTAGCAACTAAGAAAAAAAAATGAGGTTGGTCTTCTCCTGCCTAAAAAACACAAATCAAAGGAGACAAATTCACGGAAGGCCACCAAATGCTGGAGATCAAATTTAGGATGTATGTAAGTTACGTTTCATTCCACTTCTTGATGTCTTAACCGTTTATGCTATGTCGATGCTTTTAGATAGAAGATTTGGAATTTTGATGTTCTTTTTTTTTTTTTTCTGACTCTCTAGGAGAAGAGAGTTCGTGTGCTTGAACATCCTTGTAGCTTTTCACTTACAAATGAAAAGTTTGTAACTTGTGATCCTTTTGAGTGCCCATCAAGCTCTTTTTGCATTATCTACATTGCTAACAAGTGAAGTGAAGAAGAGTTATATTGAAGATTTTCCTAAGTTCTATTCTCAAAAAAAGCCAGTCATGTTCCATGACGACAACTCATGTTTTTGAAGAAAGGCTTACCAGGTCTTGTGGTTTCCTCCTGTAAACAACCATCTCCTCCTCGGGTCTCCAGTCCCAACTTTTGCAACCTTCAATTCTTCTTTATGGATTTGTCTGACCCTTTATTCACCAGATGAGTCCTTCATTCTACAAAGATCCTTCATTTTCTCTTGGTTTACCTTTTGGTATTGATGTTTTGGATGCCAATTCAAAGGACAACGTGAGTAGTGTGGAGTCCATCTTGACTGCCATTAATAAGATCTCGAATGACTTTGTTGACAATTGCTTTTTAGAACTCTAGTTTCTTTATTTTAGGATTGTGATAACGGGTCTTCCCAGCATTTTTTTCTCAGTTCCAATCAAATTTGATCCTCTCATTGAAGTTTGTGGCCTTGAGTTACGTGAAATTTCTACCTTTGTTGATGGCATCCATGGTCAGGCTTAATATTAGTTATTGCTGTTTCCTGTAATCGGTACGGGGCGATGAAGTTGTTTCTTTCTCAAGGTTTTTGGATCAGGGCTTTTATGCTTGGGATTTTTTGTCTCTCAGCTTCACGCTCTTTGTTTGCCTCCTAGTTGTTCTCGATGTTGGGGTTTGGCTTCCTGATACTTTTTGTCTTTGGTTCCTCGTTCCTGCCTCGAAGTTCGATTGCTGTCGCTTTTTATTATTTGGTTTTCAGTGCTGTTTTGTTTGGCCGTGTTTCTAGCATTGTGTTCGGATTTCTTTGGCTTTCTTTATTTTCTTTTGGGATCACTTGTTTTCTTTGTTTTGTTCACTAGTTTTCTTTGTTTTGTTCACTAGTTTTCTTTGTTTTCTTTCTTTCTCTCACTTGTGGAGTTTGTATCCTTGAGTAATAGTCTATTTTCATTTCATCTATGAAAAATTTCATTTCTTGGTATAAAAAAAAAACGTTAGGGTGTTTTGTAGGCTCTTCTTTTGTTGTTTAGTTTGGGTTTAGTATGCTTTGGTTTTGTGGAAGTTATGTGGTCCTCCATGCCTAGTTGTTGAGCTTTGAGCGCGCATTGTATTTTTGGTTTTTAGTTGGGCTTTTTCTGTTCTATTGTTGGGAAGTTTATATCTTCCATTGTAATTTCTTGTTTGTTTAGGGTTAGAAGTAACATCAGAGCTCATGTGGGGGATGTTGATGCTGCAGCAGTTCCGTGTGGCTTTGGGCGTGCAATTGGTAATAAGGTATATCTTGTTTGTTCCAATAATACTATTGCTTTGCTTTTTTCCACATTTTGTATGTTGTACACAACCAAACCAAACCAGACAAAATTTCCATTGTTATAGCTTATACGGTTTAGTTCGATTTAAATGTTCAGAAAGCTGAAAAATGAAGTTCAGTTTGATTTCGGGTTCAAATGCCAAACCCAAAACTGAACCAAACTATATATACGTGTGTTGGCGCGCGCACTGTGACTGCATGTCCAACACGTGAAATTGTGTGCTCCTTTGTTTTTGCTTTTTTTTTTTCCCCCCTTTTATTTATAATTTCGGATACTGGGTGGACATGCCATGGACACACCAATCAGAAACTCAAACCGTTCAAGCAATTGCAACAGGACGATGGCATTGACAGAGGCAACGAGTGGCGAAATCTATCGGAGTTAGAGGGAGGGAGTTTGAACAAAGGTGGGGAGAGATGAGCATACTTGACATTGATTCTTCATGAAAACATCAATAGTGTGCTAGTGCAAGTAGTTGCTTCATTTATTTCCTTCTCAGCCCATATTATGTCTGTCATTGGAGTGTGAGCTTGGGATTGCCATGGGATAGTTGCAGTTTTATCTTCTGTAACGGTGGGAAATAAGCTAATTTCTAACAGGTGTTCTATATCATCTCCTTATCTTCTTGTTCTCCTTCAAGATCTTTGAGATGATAGTTAAAAAAAAGACATTTTATGGAATTATCTTGCAGATTATATAAGCTGAATATCTTGGGCAGGAGCACATAGATTATTGTGTGGATTAATGTTAAATGTATGGTCATTGCTGGAGATTCCGATAATTGTATAAAAGGTTCCTTTTTACCATATGTTTTGCGGTCTGTAATATCTCATTGTTGTAAATTTTGACATGATCAAAGGTTGTCTGACCAGGGGGCAGTTGGTTTAAGGATAAGAGTGTTTGACCGGGTGTTATGCTTTGTTAACTGTCATTTTGCTGCACATTTAGAAGCAGTCAACCGTCGCAATGCAGATTTTGATCGTGTATATCGGACTATGTGCTTCCAACGGCCATCCAATCCTTTTGGTACCGCAGCTGGTACAGTGTAGTGGCTGTTCTTATTTGCACTTGACTTCTTGATGCATTTGTCTTATTAAAGACCTGGTTTGCCATTGCTCCTTTCTTGTGCAGCTTGTTCTTCACCCACTGTTCAGACCATTCGCAGTCCAAATGTATGTGTATAATTAGTTGTTGCATGGTCCACTCAGTTGTTTAAATTACTTCCTACATTTCTTGTTCCTTCTTTTTATTTGGTGTGCAAATGATGGAGTTGTCTTTCACAGGCTTTTGTTGGGTCCTCTGAAGAAATGACACCCGAATTATCCGAGGCAGATCTGATCATTTTTCTTGGTGATTTCAATTATCGGCTCAACGGGGTATCATACGATGAAGCTAGGGATTTTATTTCCCAAAGATGCTTCGATTGGCTCAAAGAAAGGGATCAACTCCGTTCAGAGATGGAATCGGGAAACGTCTTCCAAGGGATGCGGGAAGCAGTGATTACATTTCCTCCCACATATAAATTTGAGAGGCAACTACAAGGATTATCAGGTAGCTTTTCGATGCTGTTCAGTGGTGTCTAGTTGAGTTTAGGGCTCGGTACAAGCTGCTCGAATACTAATTGCTCCTATTTGAGTTAAAAATGTGTCGGTTGCAGCTCTTCATTGCCTTGTGCCCCCTTCTTTTAGTGCTTGGATGCATACCATCTTGAAACGTCCTTAATAACGAGTAGTCAAAAATGAGAGGACCCACAGGTTCTATCATCGAAACCTGGCTTGGTTTAAAAGAGTTGATTCCTTGATATAAAAAGAAAGAAAATAAGAAGGGCAATTATGCTCATAGAAGGTTTTATGTTTCTATCCTGCAACATAGGTTACTTGCATCTTCTGATGGTCTGATATCAAATAAATTTTGCCTGTCTAATAGGGTATGATTCTGGGGAAAAGAAGCGTGTTCCGGCTTGGTGTGACAGGATACTATATCGTGATAGCCGATCATCTTTGGCGTCCAATTGCAGCCTAGACTGTCCTGTAGTCACTTCTATATCAATGTATGTTGTCGGATTTTAATTATCTTTCAATGTAAGGTATTGAATTAGACACCCGCACCCCCCAATGGAAATCAGATGCCATTTGTTTGCATTTCGTGGTACGAGTTGCAGGTGCCCCGACCCTCCCCTTTCTTTTCCTTCCCAGATTCCCTCCCTTAAAGGACTTGTAGAGTCCAGATCGACTAGTAGGCGATCTGGATTCTGTTTTATGTTTTTTAGGTTGTCTGAGTTTAGCGAATAGGGTAGCTGCTGCTAGCATGATTACATCCGTTGGTGTCTGTTTCCGTATGCTTTCCTTGTTTGGTATGCTGTAGTTGTGTAACAACCCAAGCCCACCGCTAGCAGATATTATCCTCTTTGGGCTTTTCCTTCCGGGCTTCCCCTCAAGGTTTTAAAACATGTTTGCTAGGAAGAGGTTTCCACACCCTTATAAAAAATGTTTCGTTCCCCTTCTCCAACCGACGTGGGATCTCACAATTCACCCCTTCTTCAGGGCCCAGCATCCTACCTGGCACTCGTTCCCCTCTCCAATCGTTACGGAATCTCACAATTCTCTTAGTTGTAAAATGAGAAAAAGATTTAGTATGTTTCTTATCAGGATCTTCTCCCCCTTTAATTGGAATGCTTTGATTTATGGGAGTACAATGATTTGGATGTAGAAATTGATTCAACCTCTTTTCCTTTCCATACAGGTATGAGGCTTGCATGGATGTGGTCGATAGCGATCATAAGCCCGTTCGTTGCATATTTGACGTCAACATTGCTCGAGTCGACGAGGCTATAAGAAGACAAGAGCTTGGAGAAATTCTTCATTCAAACGAGAAGATTAAGCATATGCTCGAGGCACTGTGCAAGGTTCCTGAAGTTATTGTCAGTACAAGCAACATACTTCTTCAACATGAGGATATATCTCTTCTACGCATCACAAATAAATGTGAGAAAAGCGACGCCATATTTAAAATAATTTGTGAAGGTCAATCTACAGTCCGAGTGAACGGGAAAGCCTCGGATCGTTATAGTCTAAGAGGTTCTTTTGGCTTTCCACGCTGGCTTGAGGTAACATTATTTATTGTCATTATTTACGGGACAACGGTTTCGACTATAACGAACAATGGGTTGTTTCTTGCTATCATATTAGGTCTCTCCTGCAACTGGAATTATCAAACCGAATCAAATTGTCGAGGTCTCAATTCGTCTCGAGGAATCCCACATGTTAGAAGTTGATGGTCGCCCACAAAATGCATGGTGTGAAGTCGCCAAAGATAAAGAGGTTATTTTGCTTGTTAAGGTGTATGGAACCTTTTCTAGCAAGTCGAAGAATCATCGTATCCGAGTACGCCATCGTGTTCCTCTCAAGAGCAAAGGAACCATTACCAAAACAAAGAGCTCTTCCAAACTTCATGGAAGCGTTCTTCATCGATCTGATATTCATCGTCTCGGCATGCCAAGCGATGTCTAATATGCATACCCCTTATCAACAGCCAAGATGGTATGTAAAAGCATGCTTTTGGTCTTTTTGAGAGAGTTCAATTCTACCAAAATCTTGATGTACATACCTGAGGAGGGGTCTCTTACCATTTTGTATCAGAACTCTTGCTGCTTTGATTTGTGTCAATAATGTTCATTCAACAACGATGTCCATTTCTGTATCTCTGTCTGTGTTGGGAATAAAAGGGTTTTGTTCAGATAGTGAGAATATGAATGTCTAGAGAACTCGGGTTCGGGTGAAGATGACTTTTCTTCTTTGCGGAGGTACGTGTCTTCTCGATTGCCTTGACCAATTACAGATCAGTCTGACTAATGGTTGCTTTGAACCGTTACACATCAGCTCAAATTACCTTTTTTCATTATGATGATAGGGGTGGATGGTAGGGCTATGAATATAGTAACGATCATAGCAATCTCCTCTGATACCTACAGGTACGTCAAGATCAATTGGTCATGAACATCGTAAGGTGCTGCTCTTCGCAAGTCCCAAGATATTGTTGGTTGGGATGGATAGACCTACCTACTAGTTCTAAGTGACAAGATCCATGAAAGAAAATAGGCTCGAGAGAGAACCTGTTTTCTTCTTCTTTGATATCGTATCGTATATATCATAATATAACCTATTTTTCAAATGTGAAAGTACCCTCTCTCTTATTTCCCCTCCCACACAAATACACACAAAATAATATTATCTCTTAAACAAAATAATTAGACTGTTTTGTTTCTTTTAATCATTTCAAGTCTTCTGCTCTATAATTAGACTTATTTTAATAATTGAGCTATCTCTGATCATTTCAGTCATCGGCTTTATAATTAGACTTATTTTAATAATTGAGCTATCTCGATCATTTCCGACACAACAGATTTGAACGGGTAACACAAGTATTTTCAATACTCCACTCTACAAATTGAGCTATATCGGTCATTTTCAACACATCAAACTTGTTTTAATAGCAAATTTGGACCGCTCTACCAACCATGGATATTCCATATTTTACAAAGTCCATGGCATTAAATAAAATTGGGAAAAAGTTTTTTTTTTTTAAACAAATCTTGAGAGTTAAAAATTTAAAAAAAAAAATTAAAATTAAAATATTCGATATTTTGTAAAATTTAGTCTCTGTAACATCACGATTTCAATTACATATATAATATTTGATTACTCACTCGAAGGTCACTTTGATTCTCGCTCTTCGAAAGTTCAGCCATGGGATTCCGTTGCGGCTTCATTTTCTGTCTCTTGATTTGTTCGTCTGTGGCTTTTCAATCCGACGAGCTTCTCGTTGATGATGACGAGTTTGAAGGGACGCAGCAGATTCAGTATACTGATGCCGCTCAAACCCGATCCACGCCTCCCCCAAGCCGTACGACATCGACGAGGAGGCGATTTTCTGATCCTGATTTGGATTCTAAGGTCCAGTTTCAGCTAGAGCACTCATTTGGGGATTCTGATTTCGCTCCTGCTGGCTTATTTACTGCACGTCTGAAGACTTCGAGCCATGGTGGTCAGGTGAATCTGTTTGTTTGATCTCCGTTTACTTGTTTTGTCGTGCTGTTTAGACTTCGAGAAATTTGGATGGTAAATTGAAATGGAAGAATTTGCACATGCCTTGATTGGTTGACCATTTGTCGTTCCTTCTAGTTAAATTTATTGTTCGTAAGATTTGCCATGAAAATCTTTGGTATTGAATAATCAACGAGCTTCCATAAAAGAGTGTCGCTTACACCTCATCTAGATGCTCCTTGCATCCTCAAAGAATTAGTAAAAAAATCGAGGCTACTATCATGGTTGTCTCCTTCATGGTGATTTTTCTGTATTAGCCGTATAGAGTAGTGAAACAATTAAACACTTGTTTTACTGCGTGGTCATGTGTTTTAGTGGTTCAGGATTAGGGGAATTTGGGGTAAGCCAGGTGCTTTTGAACGATTTCGTTTCTGATTTCAATCGGATTATTTTCCGTTGGATGTTGTTCAAAATGAGAAATGCGTCAGGGTTTTGTGTTGTGTACTGGTTTGCTTGCATCTTCAACTAGAAGGGAAAGGATATTGGAAGCCAAATTCAAAGGGGAGGCCCAGTTAGGGGCTATGTTAAATCTGTCAACTTCATTCTGGGCTGCAAATTTGATGATTTTCCACCGCAATATCTTTTATTGATGATTAGTTCATCGAAGGATATAGTATGAATTGTATATTTTCTATTTTCAAGTGTTGTCTTTTCTGACATGGTTTGTTGTTTATGCTTTTAATGATATGCAAATTCACTACTCATTCTTCTTCTGGGATCAATGGAAGCAATAAATTTAATTGTCCTTGAGTTTCTCTATTTAATGCTACAATTCAGTAATTCACTTCTCTTTATATTTTGAAACTCTTATGTTCAATATTTCGGTAATTGAAGACTTTTCTGTTTCTCTTATCCTAAGCATCCAAAATTATCAGCTATTTCACATGTTCATTGCAAATGACATGCTCTATTACTTTTGACAGTCACTTACAAAGCTGCGGTTTTCAAGAAATGTTTTTACTGACGAGGATAGGAAGAAGTTCACGGTAACAACTCCCTTATGTCTTGGTTATTTCATTTTGTGTATTGCTCGTACAATTCCCAAAATCTAGATTGAAGTTCCTTTTAATTTTTTTTTTTTTTTTTTAATGATTATCATTAATTAATTTTTGTAGGCCTTGTTGCAAGAAGATGGTTTCTATAGTGTAAGATTGACAACCAATGTTTTGAAGTCACAGGAACCGGGAGAGAGCTATGTTTACTCATCAGTGAAAGCAGTAAGTTAATTGCAGATTATTAATTATAGCTCATCATGGTCTCTATCCAAGGGGTGAGTATGGTGGCAATGATCAATCACAATCCAAGATGTCATAGGTTCCTGGGACTACTTATTTGGGTCACACGAGTTTTCTGGAAACAAATTTGTAGGGATACATCATGGTATCTACCTTTTAACCTAGCATTTCGGGATGGGCATTTAAAAAAATGATTTTGATATATTTAGTTATGTTGCTGCTTATTGCATTTGTATTTAATTTTATAGCGTTTTATAGCTCATTCACTTATCTGTAGTTTTGTTTATATTTTTCCATGCATTATTCTTCAGAGACATATTTGAAGTGGGCCTTCATGAGTCATGAGATAAATTGGAAAGAGTTGTTATTTATTTATTCCTTATATGTAAATAAGAGGAAAAGTGATAAGGAAAGTGATCTTTTTGAATTCTTCAGAATAATCGTTAGAGGAATTAAGGTTGTGAATTTCTGTGTATCAGCTGTTGATGATTCTTCTTCTAGAAGAGGTAGAGAGGGGTGAGAGCTGAATCCTAGCTAACCTATAGGACATTCGGAGGTAAATATAGGATAATTATTGAGAGAGAATCTGGAAGAAAAAAAAGGACAAGAGAGACCATGGGGATTGGTTTGTTGAATGGTGGGGCTGATTTTTAAAGAAAAAATAATATGAAGAGGTTTTTGTGTCTATTGTTGTAGTTTGTTTAGTGTAGGAGATTTTTTGTTTTTTTATTTTAGATTTATCATTATATTTTGTTGGTTTATGTTGGTGTTATTTTGATTTTGTTTTCAATATTGTTTAATAATCTTTGTTAATTATGAATTTATTATAACTAATAAATTTAGATCCAATTGATTGTTATGCCGCATAAACAAACAAAAAAAAAAAGTAAATTTAATTATTTATTATCACGTTAGCTTAAAAATACTATAAAAGTAATTAAGAAATGTCTTTTTTGTTTTCTGTAACTTTAGCTGATGAAAAACTGATGCTTTTGGACATACTTTGAATCTTCAAGGTTAAAGGTCACTATTTGATATGTAAGGCTAAGTTCCCTAATTTCTACTAAATGAATATCAAATTTATATTTGATCCATTAAATGTGCAAGTCTTGTCATTTCTTGCAACTCGGAGTCTATTCCCTGCTCTTTATCTTTTGATTTCATGTGCTTAGTTGTTGATGGAAGTTCTTATTTAACTCTGACTTTTCATTTTATGATTTCAGAGATGTCTTCCGCGAGGAGAATTGGATGAACATTTTGTGATTCACATGGTAAATCTCCACCTTTTGTTTCTTTCAAACATTATTGTTATTACTGTTCACTGACCTTTTCACGACATGAACTTTAATGTTTTAACATTCTATGGCTGTGCTTCCTTTACAAATTGGTTATGTAAATGTACATAATTTTTTATACATTTTTTTAAAATAACAAATATCTTACAAATTTCTCAATATCAAATTAAGTTTAATAATTGTTCTATGAAATTAGCTGAGAAGTGTGTAAATTGGCTCGCTCGGACTCTGATGGTTATCAAAAATAGAATCTAGGGTGAATTGGTTTAATGACAATATAGAAAACCTTTTCTGTTGCTTCAAAGTATATTGTCCTAGTGGGTTTGAATCCATATAGCTTAGTTTCTTACTATACTCATATTAAGATATTAGGTTTAGATCAGGCAAATTGTTCAACTTTCATGTTAAATTACCTATTTGGAATGAGGAATGAGGCTGGAAACATCCCGAAATTACCCTGCTTCTGCATTTTTATAACACTGCTAGTAAATTAGATTGCTAATTCAAGTGTTGAATGCAGTAGATTTTCATAATTAAAACTAAAGGTTTGCATGTTATACCTCATCATGCTTGACACACAAAAATTGGTGGGATGGATTTTTGTTAAACGTAATTTTGTCTGTATGATCTTAAGTTTTGGAAGCTGTGCTCCAATTTACGGAATTATGTATCAATAACAATGGTCAAATAAATGGGAGCGGTGAGAATAACTTCAATACTACTGAACAAATTTCAAGTAAAGATATTCACTTTCATGTGTCTGAACACTTTGTAAATGCATCATATCTAAAAGGTTCTCGTATCTAAAGCGCATCTTCTGCTGTTTTGCTTCCAGGATGGTGTTAATATTTTGGCTGTTAATTATGGCACCCCTGGAGCATGCCCTTTCCCCCGGCAACTGAGACTTGTAAGTATTATTTTGCCCTTGGCTTATCATTGGTTTTGTTTCCTCGTGATAACTACAAGCATCTCACCGTATATGGAGACTCCTGAACCAGAATTAGAGTCGCCAATTCATTTGAGCTTATGAAATCATCTTCTTGTTTACAAATGTATTTCATTTCCTCCACGGTTTCTTTATCAAAGTTCTCTTAAGCACATATGTAACAACCCTACACTAGATGAGGGGTTAACTGGACAACTAGTAGGATCATTGTTAATGATCAAGTGTTCTAGACAGAAGTAATTAAACCTTTTAATGTCTACAAGTTCATCAAGGAATCCATTAGATTAATGGAAGTACTAGCAAAAAATACTATAGGATGATCGTCTCTTTATAGCTTTCAAGATGAGATGCAATCAGTGGCGTTGCTTGTCTGAAGTGAGATGCAGTTTATTAACGTCTGGGTGAAAAGGTATGATTAAAATCTTACTTACTTGGCCCTAGCTTACTACTCCTACTAGGATAGTCGCAAAGGATGACTAAGATAGCTAATAGCTGCTCAGTGTCACGGTCATGCTCGTCCATGGGCATGTTGCCCATGGCCGCATGCCCATGACAAGCCAAACCCTTGTCATGTCTTTTCATTCTAGTGTTTTCCTTTTGTAATTCTAGGGCGTATGACGCCTAAAAAATATCATGTCTAGGCCTGCCAGAATTAAAATGACCCAGAATGTACTATAGGAGGATATGACTAGTCGTCAACTTCTCCCTACCCAAGGTTATATAGGAGGATATGACTAGTCGTCAACTTCTCCCTACCCAAGGTTATATATGCTAAGCTGTTGTTATCTTTCTCTTGCTTGCTTATATAACGTCTCTTTCTAAAATCTCTCTTTCTAAAATCTCTCTCTCTCCTCGTTTTCTAAAACCTTCTTTTAAAACCGAGGCTAGAGGCTCGACCGTACGTCGCTTGGCCGTAGGCGACGCAAGAACAAGTTGGCTTAACTCACTTGTCGCTGGAAAGTGAGTGCCGCACAATCGCTAGTCCGCTGCCTTCGAAAGTGCGATTGTGTCACTCAGCTCATATTGGCCTGGCCTTATTCAACTACCAGCACAGGAATGCTAGGGAAAATAGAAGCACTAGGATAGAGAGGAACAACGGACGATAAGAACCGTATCAGACCTTACATCTATCTATACTCCTCCGAGAGTTTGAGAAGCTAAAACAGCAAAGAACAAATTAGCTCTATCAAAGATTTAAGCCTCATTAGGTTTTCTTTTGTCAGTCATGCTCTTTCTCCGTCAGAGTGTAGATCGTGCTTAAGAGGAAGTGAATCAATTGACCATGGTTCTTCATTGTTATTTTACTGGCTTTTGTGGCGGGGATCCTAAGGATTTCTTTTTGCCTCCCTAAGGAGGTGGATCTATGACTTTGGGAAGGAATAAATGGGTGGAATTTTAATGGAAAAGTCAAGGTGGTGGGGAGTTGTGCCGTTAGAGCCCTCTCATGGCATCTTTGGAAGGAAAGGAATGCTAGAACCATTGAAGATAAGACTTTACGTTTTGATGGGGTTTGTAATCTTGCCCAAAATTTGGTTGTACCTTGGCTTTTTTGGGATATAGTCCTTTCACATTTCTTATCAAAACAATTATAGACAATAAGAGACATGATTATGATATATAATTAATGTTCTTGAACTGTGTTTTTTATTTGGTTTATACTTTCGATCACTAACATTCATGTGGATGGTCTCTCCTTCAGCCTTCAAAATGGTCTTTTAACTCCCTTACATTTTTGAAGAGCGGCGAGCAGGCTCCTAGGTAAGTCCGTTTTTACATTTATCCTTTCATTTCTCTCGTTGAGCCTAATTTTATTAGCTTGCCCGACTGCGTTTATGATGCTGTAATATGAATGTGTTCTTGAAAAGTGAAGAAGAGGTTATACATCAAATGACATAATTAACTTCCCATGAATTGGAGAAAAAGTTACATCTTCAAAGCCCCAAAAACGTTCCAAACACCATGGCTCTGTATTGAAAGCTTAAATACCTTTTCTAGTCACCAGCCTGCCTTTCAAACCTTGGACCACCAAAAACAAAACAAAATCTTCACAACTACTGCTTCTTTAAGGCTTTTTGATACTGCAACGAGCTCTTCTTTTATGCATTATCCTTTCCGTCTCAGATTGGCACCAAAATTATTCCGGATTTTTTTCAGAGAACCAGCACCCTCATTCCCTAACTTCGCTTTTACATACAATAACATCATCCAAATGTTCAAAATCTGGAGATGAATTAATTTTGGCCTTAGAAATCCTCATTTCTTTACTTTTACGTTGCTTAGATGAAGCAACTAAATGAGCTCTCCCTTCGCATCATCTTTATGGATTTGTGTGTTATGGATTGAGACGATAGGTTGTGTTGGTTTGCTGTCAAGTGCAGTCTGAAATTTAAATTTCTCTATACATTTCACAATTTGATTTTTGGTTTTTAGTTAGTTTTTTGGAGTTGGGCATGTTTTCACATTTGAATTCTTAGCCAAATTTAAAAAATAGAACAAGTCTTCTAAAACTACCTATTTTAGGTTTCTTGATGATCATTTTATTTTGGTTTTCGTTCTTCGAAAACTAAGCTTATAAACACTATTTTTACTTATAGTTTTCTTTTTGTATTACCTACTTTTTTTAAACGTTTTTTAAAATCAAGCCAAAAAAAGAGTAACTCTTATCAACATGGTTTTGTTTGTGTAATTTGAAAGTATAATTTTCAAAAAACAAAAGAGTTGTTAAATGACGTTATAATTTTTAAAACTTAACTTCCATTTTGAAAATGGTTATAAAGATAACAAAATAAAACGACCCAAGTGGGTGTAGTGTTTATAAACTTAGTTTTAAAAAATAAAAACCATAAACTTCTGGTTTTAAAACGGGTCTCGATTGCTTATCTAATGTCGTCTTGAATTTGATGAATACGATAACTATTATTTTCTCAGTACATCCTATACTCAAAGTTTAGATTATTCTATGGTTTTCACAGAACTCCTATATTTGCTGATGACATTCTTGTTGGTGAAACTGGAGAAGGGGAAGGTGTAAAGCCACCAGAAAAGTCATTTTGGGCCAAATATGTGAGTTTCAATGAAAAGAGAAATTATTCCATAGCCTTAAATTTTGATATGTTCTTACCGGATTTGTATCCCTATTATGGCAGTGGATGTACCTGATACCACTAGGACTGATTGTTATGAATGCCATAACACAAGCAATGAACATGGCTGAAGAACAGGTTGGTGGCCAAGCAGCAGGACAAGGACAAGCACAGCCACAGCAGTCAGCTGCTGCAATACAACGTGGACCAGGCTCGTCTACGGTAAGACGACGATAGAAACTGTTAGAACAATCGACAGGAAAGCACGCACCGACGTGAAATGGTTCGTTTTCCTTATAGTTTTCAACATAATGATTGGACTTAGAGAATTTTTTGGCGATGTATTTCTAACTTTATTGGCAACAGAAACTTTGTCAAAGTGCAGAATACTGTAAATCCCATTTATTTGTTTGACTGATGCTCAACTTTCATTTGAGACTCATGTTGGAATTTGTTCATTGAAGTATTTATGTTTTATTATGGAATTGAGAATGATACTGATTACCATTACCATGAGGTAAACATATGATATATATACCCCATGATATGCATAATGTTAGAAATGCTGGATAATAGTTGTAGCCACTAGAAGAGTTTTTCATAATTTTTTCCGTTGTCGAGTAAGGTTATTATCGTTGGATCTTTCCACAACCGTTGGATACGAGCGAAAACGGGATGGCTTCTTCATCCTTGTCCTCGAGATGGGGAGAGGCTAAATGTTATTAACAATAAGGCGATGGTTCTGAATTCTTGGTCTCTTTTATCTTTCTCGAGTTTCTCATCTAATATATGTATATAAAGCACATGGGCGTACACCAATACTAGGTACTATACCTAGTTAAGTATCTACTTCTAATACAAGTAATATGATATATATATATATAGATAGATAGATAGATCAGCCTATTATCTCCAGAGTAACTTTTAGCCTTTGCACTCGAGGGCCAATCTCCGTCTGGTCCGAGGAAACCTTTGCATGCCTCCGCTACCTTCTGAGAGTCTATGCCCCATAGGAACGATCTACTTGAGACTGTCCCTTGGCCCGTAGGTCCTGACACAAGGTTAGAATTTTAGCTCTTCCAGAGTGGTATCTCACTGATGGCTCGGGCCCCTTCGGAAGGGGGCCTTCTTCGCTCTCCACCTAAGCAATGCAAGAAAGGCCCAAAGCCAATCCCTATATATATATATATAGATAGATAGATATATTTTGATATATTGTATTTTATGCTGACATTATAATGTCTATTATTATGCCCAAAGGTCATACAACCACTTCAATAGTTTTACAATTCCCATAGAAGTCTGGATCATCCTATTGATCATAATGAAAAATAATTATTAAAAATTTAATGGTAGCTATAAAGTACTACAAATATATATTAAAAAAAATAACTCAAATTAACGATAAATGGTTGTGATATATGTAAATAAAAATTATTTCGAATAAATAGTATCAAATAAAAAAGAAATAATTTTGAATAAAACACTCAAAATATACTGAAAAGTAAAAGTGAAAATAATTCAAATAGATTTGGAAATATTTATGCTAAAAATTAATTTAATAAAGAAATTATATATATATATATATATATATATATATATATAATTATTTATTTATTTTAAAAAAATCCAAATTCTGCGTACCTACCACGGGACAAAAACGGTAACCAAAAAAAGAACGTGAGGAAAGCCAAATGTCCTTTTCAGGCAGCATGCTCTGCGACTTATATAACTGTGTGGCGGTTTCCTTTTCAACTCTGTCACTCTCCCTCTTCCCTCTTCAAACCGGTACTCAATCAGCATGGCGGCCGCCGTACCGCTTTTCCCGGCTTCCGTTAACGCTTTCAAGCCTCGCTATCCAGCAGTTGCCTCTAGAAATGTCTTCTCTGAAACTTTGATCGGCGAGTACCGGAAAGTGCAGAAATGGAACCGTTTCGAGCTCCAGAGGTCGCAGGTCTCTTCTGCTGCTGCTAATGGCGATGCAGTGACTGTAAGCGACTCTTCACGTTCCGCCATTCGTTCTTCGTAAGTGCTCGGGAAAAGTCCAGTTCTACTTTCCTTCGATTTCGTTACTTCTTGTTCATGCTTTTCATCAGTGTCTTTTTTTTTTTTTTTTTTTTTTTTTTTTTTTTTTTTTTTTTTTTNTGAAGGGAGGGAGTCGGAAGCAAGTGGTGGCGCATCAATCAACATGGAGGCGTGCAATTGAGGTGAGGAATCGTAGATTGAGAGAGGGGTAAAGAGAGAGTTACCTTGTGTAGTGCGAGGGTCTGCGAGCAGTGAGGAACAGAGTGGGATGAAGGAGGTGGAGGGATCGGAAGTGCGGAAGAAGGGAAGTGAGTGATTTTAGAAAGCCAACGCTTCTCCCTTCCGATTCATTCCCAAAATTACTCAAAACTCAAAACGCTTCGGAAATTGCCAACGACGACACAAATTACACAATTTCTTAGTTTTTTTTTTTTTTTTTTTTTTTTTTTTTTATTCCATTGGTTATTCGTTTATTGAAACAAGTATTGGCCGCTTGGTTGCTTCACTGATCATTTTGATTTTTGACGTTTTTTAAAGATGTTAGTTAATTTAGTGGCGAGAAATGTTCATTAGTTTCAATCACCTTTCTTTGTGTTGAAAATTATTGGGAGGGAGTTGCACGTTGGCTAATTCCAGGAATGGTCAGGAGTTTATAAGTAAGGAATACATCTCCATTGGTACGAGGTCTTTTGGGGAAGCCGTAAGCAAAACCATGAGAGTTTAGGCTCAAAGTGGACAATATCATACCATTGTGGAGATTCGTTATTCCTAACATAGTATCAGAGTCATGCTCTTAACTTAGCCATGACAATAGAATCCTCAAATGTCGAACAAAAAAGTTGTGAGCCTCAAAGGTGTAGTAAAAAAATGACTCAGGTGTCGAACAAATGATGTAGTTTGTTTGAGGGCTCCTAAGAAGGAGTCGAGCCTCGATTAAGGAGAGACTATTCGAGGGCTCCATAGGCCTTAAGGGAGGATCTATGCTGTACTTCTTTGTTCGATGGGAGGATTGTTGAGGATTGTTGGATGGAGTCCTACAAGAATACATCTCTATTGGTACGAGACCTTTTGGGGAAGCCCAAAGAAAAACCATAAGAGCGCATGCTCAAAGTGGACAATATCATACCATTATGGAGAATCGTTATTCCTAACACTTCGTTCTTTCCCCCTCTAAGAAACGGCTATTTGTTGATATGTGGAATTTACAAAAGAGAGGGCTAATGGGTTTAGAGAAAAGATCTCCAATTGACTGAAATAAAGTCATTACATAGTTATTTGTGTTTTTTCTTTTGAGAAGAGAAACGAATGTCACTCTTGACGTAGCTGTTTGTGTACAAAGCAGTTTGATGAGCATCGAGTTCATTTTCACCCATCTATTTCTCAAATTTTTAAGTATTTTATTGGAAATCCTTTTCATCTAACTCTTGTTTTAGCAGGCCAAAGTTTTGTTTCAAAATGTATTTTGACGGATCATCACATATGTAGTTTTGTCCATCTACCTTTATTTTTTCTGGCTAGCCTCTTCATTTGTTTCATATCATGACAAATCATTGCTTGTTAATGCAATCTGCACGCCACACCAATATCAAAGCAACAGTGTCAATGACTTGTTCAATCAAAATCAAAACTTTTAGATCATAGTTGGAGCTTGTAACAATGTCCAAAGTGTTTCTGTATTCTTTTTGCTTTCAGGGTGATGCGACATGCTATATCTGTGTTTGTTGGTGATGAAAGTGGAATAATAAACCGAATTGCGGGTGTCTTTGCAAGGAGAGGTTACAACATTGAGTCCCTTGCTGTTGGATTGAACAAGGATAAGGCTCTCTTTACCATTGTTGTCACTGGAACAGAGAATGTCTTGAGACAAGTTGTGGAGCAGCTAAACAAACTTGCCAATGTTATCAAGGTTTTGTTGATTTTTCATACCATCTTTCTTTATTTTGGGAAGACGTATGGGCGGGTGGGCAATCTTTTTGCATTCAATTTCCGTGTCGACAAAGGGGATTGGTGTGTGATAGCTGGGGTAGTAGTTGTTGGTCTTGTAAGAGCATTACTAGAAGAAATTTGAGGATGTTGAAGTAAGGGAGTTTGCTGCCAACAGAAAGAGAACATTCATTTACGAATTGAAGTCTGATCTAGAGGTGTAGAGGACTGTAGAACTTCGTACTTGAAAGACGATAATCATAGTTATGTTTTGGTTCCGTTAGTAAACATAGTTGATCAACGCGGGTTGACAAGATTTTGTTAGGTTTTGATTCAGTGTTGTCGAGCTACGATTTTCCCTCCTAAAAGCTAGTTAAGGAGAGCTGATGCTCTCAAGTTCTCAAAGAATACCTCTGAAAGTTTTTATTGGCTTTTAAGGCAAAAAGGACAGCCATATATATAGCCTGTCACCAACAATGGACTGTAGCAAATAGGTTATCCAAATAAAAGACCTAACTACCCTACGGTAATAGTTTTTATGGAAGCTACTTGAAAGTAAAAGACTTCATCCAGCATATTGTTGAGGATTGAGGATTATTGGGAGTGAGTCCGTTAATTTAGTGGAAGATCATGGGTTTATAAGTGAGGAATACTATCTCCATTGGTATGAGGCCTTTTGGGGGGAAGCCCAAAGCAAAGCCATGAGAGCTTATGCTCAAAGTGGACAATGTCATACCATTGTGGAGAGTCGTGATTCCTAACATGGTATCAGAGCCATGCCCTAAACTTAGCCATGTCAATAGAATCCTCAAATATCGAACAAAGAATTGTAAGCCTCGAAGGTGTAGTCAAGAGTGACTAAAGTGTCGAACAAAGGGTGTACTTTGTTCGAGGGCTCCAGAGAAAGGAGTCGAGCCTCGATTAAGAGGAGGCTTATAGTGTACTTTGTTCGAGGGGAGGATTGTTGAGGATTGAGGATTATTGGGAGTGAGTCTCACATTGGTTAATTTAGTGGAAGATCATGAGTTTATAAGTGAGGAATACTATTTCAATTGGTATGAGGCCATGAGAGCTTATGCTCAAAGTGGACAATATCCATACTATTGTGGAGAGTTGTGATTCCTAACAGACTAAACAAGAAACAGGGCTACTGTTTAAAGAGCCTCAAAATGGTCTGAAGTGATGTGCACCTGCCTATACATCGAAATCTCCTCCCAACCTCCCTAAGCAGAAACATTTCAATTCTGGAACTCCTGGGTCAAATCCCTGATCTAGACCAAGAGAATTGGTCTCCCTTCATAGGAGGTTCAAACAGCTACAGGTTATCAATAAGATTGTTAAAGGACCTCCTCCCCTTAGTCATCCTATTGTTGTAAGATTTCTCGGAGACCCATCTAACCATGTTAAAGTCTCCCCCACTACACCAGCAATCTGCACAAAGCCCTGTAACATCGTAGATATTTTTTTACCTTGAACCAAAGAATAAAAGGTTAGTGAAGAACTCTTTAGATATTTCAATTATCAGGTGGAAGATATCTCAAGAAAGCCCCAAGTGGAACGCGAGTTGGTGCTTATGAAACTCAATGCTGATCCAAGTACTCGTGCTGAGGTGACGACTTGCATTACATTTTTAATGGTCATTTTTACATGCTTTGTAGAAAGAACCATTTTTGTATGAATAAGATACAGGGTTTTAAATTCTAATTCTTGTTTCTGTTTGGGAAATCTTTTTAAAGGATTATATTCCCCCTTGATAGGACCTCTGATTCTCCTTTCCTTAGTCTTAGAAGGCGGCATGGTTTCTCATAAAAAAAACACCTAATATCTTTAGTTGAAGATGTTGAAAACTTCCGATTTTCGTTACATAATCAGCTCTAATTTTTTATTGTCTTATGCCTCTATCTTTTTTTGTTTCTCAGATAATGTTGTTGGTAGACATCTTTAGAGGAACAATTGTGGATATTTCAGAACATTCATTGACTATTGAGGTGACTACTTTCAGATCCTTTCAGAACATTCACTTATCATTGAGAAACGCATGCCAATATCTCTGAACTATTTTTTTCTCTTGTTATTTATATCAACTTTGCCATCTTTTTTAATGTAAAATTATTGTTTTCTTAGTTAAAAAATTTATACTTGCAAGTCTGAGAGATGGAATATTCTTAGTTAGTAGCAAAAAGTTGAGAATAGTTACTTACCATGGATGCTAGAAGTTGTCTTGCAAGAGATTTAACTGAAAGAAACTTAGTAAATATTCTGTTCACTTTATCTACCGTATTATCCATAAAATGATTAAAGTATGTACATCGTACAATTGAAGTCATTGTTTTGCATGGCCTACGTTCGATTTATTAGTCGTCGATTAACGAAAGGTTTGTTTTTTCTTAATGTCATAAGGTGACCGGAGATCCTGGAAAACTGGTCGCCGTTGAAAGAAACTTCAGGAAGTTTGGAATTAGAGAACTTGCCAGAACTGGAAAGGTAGAGATATACATTTGTTCCATTTTTTTTCTTCTGAAAGACGCAAGGTATGGTCAAAGCTGAAAGTTATTATAAGTTGAGCAAGTTGACACATTTTGTTTCAATCTGTCTTGACACGTGGAAATCACTACAAGGGGAGTAAGATTCGGATTATCTTGTTGAGCGAATATCTCAAGGCAAGAACACTTGTTTGAGATTCGAATCACTCCACAAGCAAGATCGATCATGTCTAGCTTGAATGATTCTTGTTGATCAAATATCTCAAGACAAGAACACTTGTCCGAGATTCGAATCACTCCACAAGCAAGATTGATCACGTCGAGCTTGAATGATTCTACATGCAAAGAAACTTAGTCATTGGCTAAAAAAAAAAAAAAAAAAAAAAA
>NW_019268541.1:1805510-1860072 GCF_002738365.1 Cucurbita moschata
TAAAAAAAAAAAAAAAAAAGCACAAATGCTCATTTTACTCTATTTTAAGTATATTTACAAATACAACATACATGGCTTTATATAGCCTTAAAATGAAAGCATTTCAAGAGGGGTAACATCCCTGCTTAATGGTCATAATTAAGTAATTGTAACCTAAAGTAAACAAAAAGTCCTAAAATATATTAATGAAATATAATTACTCTAAATTGTAATCTACCCAAAATTTATAACATGAAACTTCATTTTTCTTCAATGTGGCATGAATTGAAATATCTTTCGATAAGTTCAACAATATTTTCTTCACATCTTCATTGAAGTATATTGTATGATGGATGTCTCTTGGTTCATATCACCGTATCTATGGTACGTTGATTAGAACTTGGATATCATTGCTTAAGTTTATCATGTGCTATTTATTAATAAATGGCTTATAAAACTTTCATATCTGATGTACATTGAGTTTGTTTGACGGTGTATAGATAGCATTGAGAAGGGAGAAAATGGGGGAAACAGCTCCCTTTTGGAGGTTCTCAGCAGCTTCTTATCCTGATCTCAAAGATTCGAGGCCGGTTGATGCCTTTGTAGGAGATGCAAGTCAATCACTCAATGGCAACATCCCTACCTCCACCGTATGTTCTTTTGTTCTTTTCCATGAAAGCTTTGATAGAACTCTTTTTTTTTACAATGTTGCTGAAGTAGAAGTACGTATTTAGAACGTGTATTGAAGTACGAGTCACGAGGACTACAAGAATAATAATCAATGGGGAGATTCGATTTTACAAGAAGGGAAAAAGAAGGCTCTATAAAGCAACAGAGTGACTAGACTTTGCTGACTCAGATTTCAAAAAATAGGTCGCAAATTTTACTAATTTATTTCTTATTATTGCATTTCTCTCTCTTTTTCTTCCTTCCCAGATGGCTCTAAAAGACAGGTAAATTTTTTGGGAAATAAAACAATTAAAATTTACTACATAATTTACATTATACCAAAATAGTGCACGCACATTACTAATTTGAAATACGACGTAATGGTTAAAACACAAAATAAGGAACAGACACAAAACGTTTTAAAACAAAAGGGTTGAAGACGACGGGTGAGGTTTGTCTATGGCACCTGTTCCAGAGTCTGCTCCCGACCTCGACCAGTTCCTTATCAACTAAAAAAAAAAAGGAGAATAAGGAATGAGTACAAGACTCAGTAAGTAGCCTACTTGTAGGCTCTTAATCGTGTCCTTAATATGCTAGGGTACCACATTCTTTGTTCTTGTCTTGTTCTTGTTTTTGTTCTTGTTCTTGTTGTAAGTACTTAAGCCCCCTAGTTATTGTTCTTGACTTGGGGTTCTTATCTTAATGTATCCTGAAGACCTTGGTTTTCCTTTAAGGGCCTTAGTACTATGGTTCTTGGTTCTTGTCCTTAGAACTAGGATCTTGATCCATGTTCTAGTCCTCGATCTTTCTCTTGTTCTTGGTACTTTCTAGGTTCTTGTTCTGTTCTTGATTCGTTCTTCAAGACACTCTCCCTAGGATTTACAGCACTAGACATGCACCTGATAATCCTGTGTCCAAGGTTTCATGCGTTCCAAGCAACACAGCCTTAACCTACGTCCAAGGCTTCATGCGTTCCAAGCGACGTAGTCTTACTGCATCTTAGGGCTTGCCCTTCGATATGGTCTACTTAACCTATGCCCAAGGCTTCATGCGTTCCAAGTGGCATAGCCTGAAAACCTACATCAAAGGCTTCTTACATTCCAAGCGATATAGTCTAATACTGCATCAAGGGCTTGCCCTATAATACAGTCTGCTTACCTTCGTTCAAGGCTTTCTGCGTTCCAAGCAGGCGTAGTCTAAGTCATGAGCATGCTGTACCATGGGAGGTCTTAAGAGGTTCTTGATTCTTGGCTAAGGTAACTTACTCTCTTCTTGTTCCTCCGTGGCCCTAGACTACTCCCCATGATAGACCATAAAGGTCACTTGCTCGATGCATACTTAAGCATGGCATCCTACAAATCTTTTGGGTACCCATAACTTGGGTAGTTGTAAAGCTTGTGTGGTGTTTTTGTTCTCAATCTTGTAAGTTCCTAAGGTGCATAATTCCTTGAGGCATAAGTTGTAACTTGCATTTGTAACCATATGAACCCATCTTAGCGTGAGTTGTTCTAGAAAGCCATAGATTCTTAAGTAGTTCTTCAGAGGGTTCTAGAAGAGTCTTGATTCTTGTGGTGTTTCTTGGGTCCTAACTTGGTTTAGGTTCCAAACTTGCTCCAATCAACTTGAAACCTCAAACATATCTTCATGTTCTTCATAATAGACCTTATAAGAAGTAGCAAATCATTTGGAGCACGTATAGACCTTGAATTTCCATAAGTAGTCCTAGGGGCATTTTGGTCATTTTACCCCTAATTCTTGGTTTTGCTACTCAACGTATTCCAATGACTTTCAAACTTCACCATATAATCAAACATCATAAAATAAGATCTACTACAGAGTTTCATAGCATTTGGAGGTCATCTAGGTCATGAACCGTAGGTAGTCTTCCTTAGGGGCATTATGGTCATTTTGCACCATTTCTTGGTTTACCTACTTATCCTTATCCATTGACCACCAAATTTCATATATAACCTCAACATGCTAGGGTTCATCTAGTGGGTTATTTTAACGTTACCTAAATCCCGAGCAATTTGTTCGGTTCAAGGCCTTAACTCACGGTTCCTAGGGTTTTTCTTTCATGTATCCTTAGTTCATACTTGGTTTAGGGTTCATATGAAAATCCAAGCGATTCGTACCGGTATTTCTTAACAAAAAGTCGAAGGTGGCTACTTACCTCGTTGTCGACATTCAGGACCTCTGTTCTTGAGCTTTCGGTACCCGAATTACCTCAAATTTTCTTCCATAGACTCCTTGATGTGTCTAGTTTCTGGAACCATAAAGTTGTTCATGAGAATCGGACTGGAAGGGAGTTAAAATGGAGAAAAACTGAGGGAACGTCGAGTTTTGGTTTGACATGGCCGATTCAACTGAACCGGCCACGTCATCCTCTTCTTCCTTCAGACGGTAAGAAGACATGCGCAACTGTTCGCGCCGCAGTCTGAAACTCGCCCTCCCCAGCTCCGTTCACGCCATTTCTTCCTTCAATTTCTTCATGAAACTTTAAGAGGGTGTTACAAGGAAGAGCTAGGGATTGATTTCATACCTTTTCACGGATCTTAGCCTAAGATATTTGCTTCCGAAGTTCGTCCAAAATGTGATTTCTCGCCGAAGTAAAAACAAAGGATTTCTTATTGGGTAGCCGATTCTAGGGGTTTTCGAGGCTCGATTTCTTCACCAAACCTCTTTCTTATTCTTCCCTCAGGCTAAAGGAATTGGTTTGGAGGAACAAATTTGAGTGTCGGATCTTAATTTTGAGAAACCACTCTCGGTCAACAAGTTACCCGACACCTCCGATTTTCGATCTCTTGGGTATCTTATTCTACGACATTTCAGTTTTTGATTCCTTCATCGAAGTTACTTAAATTCTTCCTCTGAAGCTAAAGGAATCCTTAATTTGAAGGAAAAGAGGCCGTAGATAGGAATTTGACATTTACCCCCAATTTGAGCCCGAAACGGATTTTTTTCAATTGGGAACGTTCCTTAGGTTATTTCTCTTCGTGGTCTTCTATGGAAACATTCCTTGGAGGTGCAGAAACCTATTGGGGTCGTCCTTGCTCGACAAATTCTCGTGTATCCTTGGATTGAAATTTTGAGTTTTCCTTGAAGTTCTTCAAGGCGGATTGGATTGGAGGAATGGTTTCTAGGCACTTTCAGGACTCTATTCCTTCATAGAACTTGTGTGTAATCTTGTTTAGAAGCTATAGGAACAAGTTTGAAGAGGAATGGTGGAGAATTGCTCTTGAATTTAGAAGAAACCCGAGAGTAGGAGACCCAAAATCTAAATGCTTATTGCCAATGACTGGGAGCTCGACCTTGCTCGATTCTTGTTCCAAACTATTGCCCCAACCTCAGAATTTATAGGGGAAACTTAAACCAACATTGAGGGCTCCAGAATCGTCGTGAATTGGCGATTGGATTTTTTGGAAAATTCGTCGGAAATATCTACTCCGATCAGAGCTTCACTAACTTTGGTTTTGAATCCTAGCCATTGGATGAGATGATCCTTGAGTGATCTAGAATATATCCAAGTTTGGAGGAGATCCAACGGCTGAGAGTCGAGATTCGAAGGATTTTCGAAGGATTTTGTGCCGAAGGCATGGTGAAGGTTCTGATTTTTGTGTAGAATGGCAAATCCATAATTATCCTTAACTTCAGGGGTATTTTGGTAATTTGCCAAATGTTTTATTATAATTTTCTCAAACATTCTTCATCCTTCTTGGTCATTTTTCCTTTTTGAGTATCTTGAAATTTCTTCTGGACAAGGAATTAAAAATTCAAAAAGATCCTTGGTAATTGGATAAAATGACATTTTCGTCCTTTTCGCTTACTATTTCCTTTCCAATCCTTTTTCTAAGTTCTTTAAGTCCTTAAAATTACTTTTTAAGGTATGGAAATGACTTGCTTAAGACCCTTGTCATTGCTTAATCCTTTTAATTTCCTTCTTTGGATCCTTTGGGTCGTACATGGATGACTTTCCTTCATTTTTTTGGGTGTTACATTCTCCACCTTCACGGATGCTCACTATCATGCTCCCTCCCCATTCGTGGCCATGTTGACTACCAACCATTGCTACCCTTCCTCCTTGCTTTCGAAAGGTCTCAGATTGTTAAGTTGTTAATTCTTTTGATGAAAACTTAGTATGATAGAGTAAGTAAATAGTGCATTCTAATCATGGGTTAGAATCCAAAACCCTCTAAAAGAAAAACCTTTCTAAGAAACCAATGTGGTATTAGAGTTATGCCCTAAATTTAGCCATGTTAATAGAATCCTAACAAAAGTATTGTGAGCCTCGAAGGCATAGTAAAAAATGACTAAGACTCCAAAAGAAAAAAGGAGTAGAGTCTTGATTAAGAGGAGGTGTACTTTGTTCGAGGGGAGGTGTTGGATGAAAGTCCCACATCGGCTAATTTAGGGAATGATCATGGGTTTATTATCAAGGAATACTATCTCCATTGGTGTGAGGCCTTTTGGGGAAGCCCAAAGCAAAGTCACGAGAGCTTATGCTCAAAGTGGACAGTATCATACCATTATGGAGAGTCGTGTTCAACTAACATGGTATCAGAGCCATGCCCTAAACTTAGTCATGTCAATAGAATCCTCAAATGTCGAACAAAAGTATTGTGTGCCTCGAAGGCATAGTAAAGAATGACTAAGACTCCAAAAGAAAAAGGAGGCGTACTTTGTTCGAGGGGAGGTGTTGGATGAAAGTCCCACATCGGCTAATTTAGGGATGTTGGATGAAAGTCCCACATCGGCTAATAGTTTAGGGTGCTTGTTTCCCCGATTTATATTCGTTCATGTCGGGAATTGTTCTTGCTTTTCACTGAAGAAATCGAAATGTGAATATTGCAGGGAGATGTATATCCATTGGAGCCATACGAAAATTTTCATTCAAATCAAATTCTTGACGCTCACTGGGGTGCTCTCTATGATGACGATGTACGTACCGATATAATTTTCAAATATTTCCATTATAGTTCTTAAAAAAAAAAAAATTGTGTGGAATTGTTTTATATCCTTTAGTATAGTAGTAGCTACCATGTATGGTTTTTATATTATCTCTTCTACAATGTTCTTTGACCTTTTGTGTTCTGCTAACTTTCAGTCAAGTGGTCTTCTATCACATACATTGTCTATGCTAGTAAACGACTATCCTGGAGTTCTTAACGTTGTTACTGGCATTATTTCTAGAAGAGGTTATAACATTCAGGTGGGTTCTAATTTTACTACTGACATCGTTTAACTTTTTCTTATTTTCATCAGTTTCTTCATCATAATTTTCTATTTGGAAAATTGCCAGAGTCTTGCTGTAGGACCTGCAGAAAGACGGGGATTATCTCGTATCACGACGGTCATTCCTGGAACGGACGAGTCCATTGAAAAGTTGGTTCAGCAGCTTCAGAAATTAATAGATCTTCATGAGGTAGCATGTTCAGTAATTTTCTTTTATTTATTAAGTTTAATGATAGTGTGACTGAGTTTCTTGTTTTAACTATTGTAGGCAAACTGCTAGTTTTCATACTTTATGCTCCTTTGAATGGTTTTAACTTCATATTCGAACGTTGAATATAATTTGGTATCGTGTCAACTGTCAATCATCTAATGCCAAACTAATCAAAATATCTTTCACTTTGGAGGAGGATTCACGAGGATATCTTGTGATGTCCCATGTTGGTTGGGGAGGAGAACAAAGCACTCTTTATAAAGGTGTGGAAACCTTTCTCTAGTAGACGTGCTTTAAAGCCTTGAGGGGAAGCCCGAAAGAGAAAGCGCAAAGAGGACAATATCTGCTAGTGGTGGGTCTGGGTCGTTACAAATGGTATTAGAGCCAGACACCGGACGATGTGCTAATCTTCTCGCTATTCCCCGAAGGGGGGTAGACACGAGGCGGTGTGCCATTAAGGATGCTGGACTCCAAAGGGGGGTGGATTTGGTGGTGGTCCCACATCAATTGTATAAAGGAATGAGTGCTAGTGAGGACGCTGGCCCTGAAGGGGGGTGGATTATGATATTCCACATTGGTTGGGGAGGAAACGAAACACCCTTTACAAGGGCGTGAAAATGTTTCCCTAGCATACGCGTTTTAAAGGCTTGAGGGGGAGCCCGAAAGTGAAAGCCCAAAGAGGACAATATCTGCTAGCGGTGGATCTAGGTCGTTACATATCTAGAAATTGTGAGATCCCACATCGGTTGGAGAGGGGAACGAAACATTCTTTATAAGGGTGTGGAAACCTCTCCCAAGGAGACGTGTTTTAAAAATCTTGAGGGGAGTCCGAAAAAGAAACCAAAAAATCTTGAGGGTGAGCCCGAAAAAGAAACCCCAAAGAGGACAATATCTGCTAGGGGTGGACTTGGGCTGTTGCAGAAATTTTGTTTCAATTCGGTAGGAAGCAGTTTTTTTTGTTTTGCTCTAATCGCTTTAAAATTACAGAAAAGAACAGGGGATAATGTAGCTATCGAAGGCAAAAGGTTAATACTCTTACAATCTTTTCAAACCAAGGCAAGTTCTTCCCTGATAATGTGTGAGGCCCAAGTTACGAAGAGTGAAGACTAATTGTGAGAGAGGTAAAAAGAGATTTGGGTCATTTTATTGTTAGTTAGTGAAAGCTCGGATGTGAAATGTGAGATCCCACCTCGGTTGGAGAGGGGAACGAAACATTCTTTATAAAGGTGTGGAAACCTCTCCCTAGCAGACGCGTTTTAAAAACCTTGAGGGGAAGCCTGAAAGGGAAAGTCCAAAGAGGATAATATCTGCTAGCGGTGGGCTTGGTCTTGAGTAGAGAGCTCCTGGGCATAAAAAGTATAATAAGACAAGCCTAACTGTTAGCCGATCGTTATATGGCTATGAAGTTTGCCCAAGAACTAAATGAAGCTACATTTTTCTAGCCAGACAAACAAGGAAGCTGAATCAAATTACAAGTTGAAATATTCTTTATAAGGATGTGGAAATCTCTCACGTGCAGACGCGTTTTAAAAACCTTGAGGGGAAGCCTGAAAGGGAAAGTCCAAAGAGGATAATATCTGCTAGCGGTGGGCTTGGTCCTGAGTAGAGAGCTCCTGGGCATAAAAAGTTAGCCGATCGTTATATGGCTATGAAGTTTGCCCAAGAACTAAATGAGCTACATTTTTTCTAGCCACAAACAAGGGAGCTGACCCAAATTACAAGTTGAAAACACATCTCTTTTATGTTGAGAAAATCTTAGAGTGCTTAGCTTATAGTATTACGACCTTGCGACTCGTACAAGTTCGTGGTTGATTAAATAGGGGGCAACGGCTTCTTCAGGTGCGCGATCTAACTCACTTGCCATTTGCTGAGAGAGAATTAATGTTGATAAAAGTTGCTGTAAATGCTACTGCTAGAAGAGATGTCCTTGATATTGCTCAGATCTTCCGTGCAAAAGCTGTTGATATGTCTGGACATACAATTACTCTTCAGGTCCGCTCTTGTCCTTGATATCATATAGAGAGTTGTGCATGAATACATATACATATAATATAGATATATAGATATGTTTTGCTCAATTAATGATGTTTGTGCTACTGATAGGAACATTTGCTACAAATTCTTCTGAAACAATGAAACAAATCTGTAAAGGGAAAAATGGATATACTAGAGTATTCTTTTCCGATGCATTGTGAGATCTCACATCGGTTGGAGAGGGGAACGAAACATTCCTTATAAGGGTGTGGAAACCTCTCCCTAGTAGACGTGTTTTAAAACCTTGAGGCTGACGACGATACATAACAAGTTAAAGCGGATAATATTTGCTGACGGTGGGTTTGGGCTGATACAAATAGTATTAGAGCCAAATATCGGCCGGTGTGCCAACAAGGTCACTGGGCCCCAAGGGGGTGGATTAGCAAGGTCACTGGGCCCCAAGGGGGTGGATTGTGAGATCTCATATCGGTTGGAGAGGGGAACGAAACATTCCTTATAAGGGTGTGGAAATCTCTCCCTAGTAGACGTGTTTGCTAACGATGGGTTTGGGCGGTTACAAATGGTATCAGAGCCATAACAGGTCAAAGCGGACAATATTTGGAGAGAGGAACGAAACATTTCTTATAAAGGTGTGGAAACCTCTCCTTAATAAACGTGTTTTAAAACTGTGAGGCTGATGGGGATACATACTGGACCAAAGCGGACAATATTTGCTAGCGGTGGGTTTGGGCTGTTAGAAATAGTATCAGAGCCAAACATCGGCCGATGTGCCAGCGAGGATACTGGGCCCCGAGGGGGGTGGATTGTGAGATCCCACATCGGTTGGAGAGGGGAACGAAACATTCCTTATAAGGGTGTGGAAACCTCTCCCTAGTAGACGTGTTTTAAAACCTTGAGGCTGACGACGATACATAACAAGTTAAAGCGGATAATATTTGCTGACGGTGGGTTTGGGCTGATACAAATAGTATTAGAGCCAAATATCGGCCGGTGTGCCAGCAAGGTCACTGGGCCCCAAGGGGTGGATTAGCAAGGTCACTGGGCCCCAAGGGGGTGGATTGTGAGATCTCATATCGGTTGGAGAGGGGAACGAAACATTCCTTATAAGGGTGTGGAAATCTCTCCCTAGTAGACGTGTTTGCTAACGATGGGTTTGGGCGGTTACAAATGGTATCAGAGCCATAACAGGTCGAAGCGGACAATATTTGGAGAGAGGAACGAAACATTTCTTATAAAGGTGTGGAAACCTCTCCTTAATAAACGCGTTTTAAAACTGTGAGGCTGATGGGGATACATACTGGACCAAAGCGGACAATATTTGCTAGCGGTGGGTTTGGGCTGTTAGAAATAGTATCAGAGCCAAACATCGGCCGATGTGCCAGCGAGGATACTGGGCCCCGAGGGGGGTGGATTGTGAGATCCCACATCGGTTGGAGAGGGGAACGAAACATTCCTTATAAGGGTGTGGAAACCTCTCCCTAGTAGACGTGTTTTAAAACCTTGAGGCTGACGACGATACATAACAAGTTAAAGCGGATAATATTTGCTGACGGTGGGTTTGGGCTGATACAAATAGTATTAGAGCCAAATATCGGCCGGTGTGCCAACAAGGTCACTGGGCCCCAAGGGGGTGGATTAGCAAGGTCACTGGGCCCCAAGGGGGTGGATTGTGAGATCTCATATCGGTTGGAGAGGGGAACGAAACATTCCTTATAAGGGTGTGGAAATCTCTCCCTAGTAGACGTGTTTGCTAACGATGGGTTTGGGCGGTTACAAATGGTATCAGAGCCATAACAGGTCGAAGCGGACAATATTTGGAGAGAGGAACGAAACATTTCTTATAAAGGTGTGGAAACCTCTCCTTAATAAACGCGTTTTAAAACTGTGAGGCTGATGGGGATACATACTGGACCAAAGCGGACAATATTTGCTAGCGGTGGGTTTGGGCTGTTAGAAATAGTATCAGAGCCAAACATCGGCCGATGTGCCAGCGAGGATACTGGGCCCCGAGGGGGGTGGATTGTGAGATCTCACATCGGTTGGAGAGGGGAACGAAACATTCCTTATAAGGGTGTGGAAACCTCTCCCTAGTAGACGTGTTTTAAAACCTTGAGGCTGACGACGATACATAACAAGTTAAAGCGGATAATATTTGCTGACGGTGGGTTTGGGCTGATACAAATAGTATTAGAGCCAAATATCGGCCGGTGTGCCAACAAGGTCACTGGGCCCCAAGGGGGTGGATTAGCAAGGTCACTGGGCCCCAAGGGGGTGGATTGTGAGATCTCATATCGGTTGGAGAGGGGAACGAAACATTCCTTATAAGGGTGTGGAAATCTCTCCCTAGTAGACGTGTTTGCTAACGATGGGTTTGGGCGGTTACAAATGGTATCAGAGCCATAACAGGTCAAAGCGGACAATATTTGGAGAGAGGAACGAAACATTTCTTATAAAGGTGTGGAAACCTCTCCTTAATAAACGTGTTTTAAAACTGTGAGGCTGATGGGGATACATACTGGACCAAAGCGGACAATATTTGCTAGCGGTGGGTTTGGGCTGTTAGAAATAGTATCAGAGCCAAACATCGGCCGATGTGCCAGCGAGGATACTGGGCCCCAAGGGGGGTGGATTGTGAGATCCCACATCGGTTGGAGAGGGGAACGAAACATTTCTTATAAGGGTGTGGAAACCTCTCCCTAGTAGACGTGTTTTAAAACCTTGAGGCTGACGGCAATACATAACAGGTCAAGAGGCAATATTTGCTAGCTGTGGGTTTGGGCTGTTACAAATAGTATCAAAGCCAAACATCGGTCGGTGTGCCAGCGAGGATACTGGGCCCCAAGGGGGGTGGATTGTGAGATCCCATATCGGTTGGAGAGGGGAACGAAACATTCCTTATAAAGGTGTGGAAACCTCTCCCTAGTAGACGTGTTTGCTAACGATGGGTTTGGGCGGTTACAAATGGTATCAGAGCCATAACAGGTCGAAGCGGACAATATTTGGAGAGAGGAACGAAACATTTCTTATAAAGGTGTGGAAACCTCTCCTTAATAAACGCGTTTTAAAACTGTGAGGCTGATGGGGATACATACTGGACCAAAGCGGACAATATTTGCTAGCGGTGGGTTTGGGCTGTTAGAAATAGTATCAGAGCCAAACATCGGCCGATGTGCCAGCGAGGATACTGGGCCCCAAGGGGGGTGGATTGTGAGATCCCACATCGGTTGGAGAGGGGAACGAAACATTTCTTATAAGGGTGTGGAAACCTCTCCCTAGTAGACGTGTTTTAAAACCTTGAGGCTGACGGCAATACATAACAGGTCAAGAGGCAATATTTGCTAGCTGTGGGTTTGGGCTGTTACAAATAGTATCAAAGCCAAACATCGGTCGGTGTGCCAGCGAGGATACTGGGCCCCAAGGGGGGTGGATTGTGAGATCCCATATCGGTTGGAGAGGGGAACGAAACATTCCTTATAAAGGTGTGGAAACCTCTCCCTAGTAGACGTGTTTGCTAACAATGGGTTTGGGCGGTTACAAATGGTATCATAGCCATAACAAGTCAAAGCAGACAATATTTGGAGGGAGGAACGAAACATTCCTTATAAAGATGTGGAAATCTCTCCTTACTGAACACGTTTTAAAACCGTGAGGCTGACAAGGATACGTACCGGGCCAAAACGGACAATATTTGCTAGCGGTGGGTTTGGGCTGTTACATGCATCGAGTGCTTTGATCGGGCTATTCTTATGCTACAATTTTCCGTATTTACTCTAGCTCACGGGCGATTTAAACAAGATGGTCGCGTTGCAGAGGTTGCTAGAGCCATTCGGGATATGTGAGGTTTGTATTCTTGGTTTCTATATCTTATAGACAAGCAGTTGGAAAACGAATTCTTTTTCTGATGAATAGTATGAGAATCAGTTCTTGTATGGAATTTTTTTCATTATTATGTACTTCTATAACTTAAGCATAGAAGTTCCAAATATAATGAAAGTTTATTGTGTATATATTTACATGAGTATCGATTCTGTAGCAGCACGTATACGTATCATGATGATAAATGCTAGTTATCGTTGTTGCTAAACGCGTCGACCATCGACGTTGAATCTAGGGAAAGATGGACGTGGTCGTAAAAATTGATATCGACAAACTATTTCGTTCTCTGTAGGCTTCGAGATCTGATATCTAGCACAATTAGTCGAAGCTAGGCTTTCCGTTGTTTGATGAGGCGATCGAGACTGTTTATTTAGCGTTCTAAGGGTGCTTATATCAGCTAAACATTAATTTGTATACATTTTTGTCACTGCCTTGTGTGTGTTTGTGCATATATGTACAATTCTAAATGCTGAATCCTTCTTTCTTTATCGGTAGGTGGCAAGGACCGGAAGGGTGGCGTTAGGAAGAGAGTCGGGCGTCGACTCGACGTATCTTCGTGGTTATCCCCTTCCATTCTAGTCTTCCTGTTTTCCACCATGAATGTTTAAGCGACTCGTTCACTAAAATAGTTTGTACAGAACTTTTTGTTGCTATCAAATATTTTATCGATATCTGTGAGATCTCACATCGGTTGAGGAGGAAAACAAAACATTCTTTATAAGGGTTTGAAAACCTCTCCCTAGTAAACCCGTTTTAAAAATATTGAGGGAAAGCCCAAAAGGGAAAGCCCGAAGAGGACAATATCTGCTAGTGGTGAGCTTGGGCTGCTACAATATCGATACTTTGATCTCTGTTAGAATAGGAGTAGGACGGGATGACTGTAAGGAATGTTGTAGTAGTTCAGCTTTGAAGTAGCTCGAGTTACTTGTTCGTAACTTGTTTGATCATTTTATCGATCTCTCGGTATATTTGATCGATCGGCTGGATGGACTTGGTTTGAAGTTGGACGGTAAATGAAGCTTTATTTCTTAAGCGTAAAATGCACTTTTTTTAGAGGTTGGAGCGATAAACGTCTTACCTTTCTAGATAAGCTCATATATGTCGTCGTTCCTACCTTGTGGGTATTTGTAGCTCCATAGATTGGGACTCTTTGATAGGTGAAGCTTGACTCGGTTGATCGAGTAACAGCCAATGCCCACCGCTAGTTGATATTGTCATTGTTGTCAATCTCACCGTGTTAAAATGCGTTTGTTAAGGAGAGGTTTCCACATTTTTATAAAGAATGTTTCGTTCTCCTCTCCATCACTCTCTCGACCTTCTCTCTCTCCCTCTCGACTCACCCCCTTGTCTTAATTCTCTCACTCTTCCCCCAAACACTCCATCATCGTTCTACCAAATCTAGTCACCACGGTCATCTCGATGATTCCATTGAGGTCGATGCCAACACTTTTCTCATATTTGAGATGTTTTACTAACATTCATTCATGTAATAACCGTTTCAATAACTAAAAGTGTATTTTACACAATAGCTTATTTGGTCTATACTTCTAAAAACGTGATAAATAAACTAACCTTTTGATGGGCAACATTATTCAATATCATCGACGGGTTTATCGTTTTTTTAAGCTTTGTGCTCAAGTCGTTCAAATTTACAGGGTTTCAACTAAATTGGTATATCCAGAACGAGGCGGATTGATAGAAGCCCTACAACGACATTATCAACAAAAATGCGGTACCCTTAGATCTCTTTTATCAGAACAAATTACGCACGTTTCAATTTAATAGTACATATATTTATTTTTCAATATAAGCTCTATATTTCTTTCTTAATATAAGCTCTATATTTCTTTCTTGTATAGCTTATAGCTATACCGAAAAATCAAGTGGGACTCGCAAAAGATGGAAAATGCAGCTGAGACAAGCTCGGGAATTAGATGAACCAAACAAAGAAAAAGAAAACCGAGAATCAAGAGGTCAAAAGTCAGTAGTCTTTTGACTTTCCTCGATTAAAAAAAAACCAAAATATCACAAAAATAAATAAATAATAAAAAAAATTGAAATTCCAAATTCAACCTACCAAACTACTCAAAGTGGATTATAGCGTTGAAATTGGTGAACCAAATTACTTCATGACAACGGACATATGGCGCAAACACCGGAATTACCTAACACTCATTTAACCTACCAATATTATTTTTACCCATAAATAAAAAATAATAATAATAATTACTTTTAAAATTAATAAATATGTTTTTTTATTATTTTATAAAATATCCATTCATTTCTGATATGAATAAATTCTTTTCACTTGAAAGATATCGACGAAAATATTTCATTCGTTAAGACAAAATTTGGTTGAAGAATGTAGAGATGTGGTTTGGGTTCGAATTGTTCGGGTCATTTATTAAAATTTTTATTTTTAATAAAAATAAAATGTTAATTCAATTTATTCATTTTTTAGACATTTAATTAAAATTTATAACCAAGTAGTTAAATTTTATTTTAAAGAGGTGTGGAAGGATAAATAACAATAATAATAAATAATTATAAAATTAAATAAATATATGTATATATAATTGTATTGTTAATTCATCGGAATTTAAAAAATCAATAAAAAAAATTTGGGTTATTTAAATAATCAATAAAAAAAATTCATAACAAAACTAAAAATAATTTTTATTATAATGTTTTAGAGCTAAAATAAACATCAAAATATAGAAAATAAAATAAAATATTTGGCATAGCAATAATCACTCTAATAATAACTCTCTAAGGTAATATTATAAAAAATAAAATTTTAACCTAAAATAATACCAATAATAGAGAAATTGTTGGTATTATTTTGATAATATTTAGAAATGGAAAAACTAAAGTAAGCAATTGAAAAGACCAATAAAATTCAAAGTGTTGAGTACAAAATTTTTGTCGGTCTTTCATTACCTACCGTCACCTAACTCTCCCGATACTAAATTATCAATATTGGAACTGACCCGTTGAAAATCACGATCACGATCACGATCAACTGATCTCGACACAGCTAAGTAGATAAGTACTTATTATTTTCACGAGCATTGAAGGTTCTATTTAGTTATTTTTGTATAAGAGAAAATGATGATCGTCCTATGTAAATGTCGAGAATATATAATTTTTTTCATAGTTAAATTGTAAATTTAGGTTAAAATATCATTTTGGTGTCTGTACTTTGAAACTCGTCTGTTTTAATCTTTGTCGGGTCTACTTTGAAAATATATATTTTTTTAGTTATCGTAATAAATAATAATGATAGTTTATGTTCGAGAAAAAACACGGTGTGAATATGTTTATAAAATTTATAGGGAATAAAACATTCCTTATAAGGGTGTGGAAATCTCTCCCTCATAGACGCATTTTAAAATCGTGAGCCGATGGTAATACGTAACGGATTAAAATTGGCAATATTTGTTAGCGGTGAACTTGGGTCGAAGCCCGAGACCAAAGCGGTCTTTTAAAAAAAATGGAAATCAAAGAAAAATTATCGAGCATACAGGTCAAGTATCGACTTTTCAAATATATTTAAATTCTTGTAAAATGATTATCAGCATTAGGTCAAGTACATAGATACAATAAAATAAAACATTCGTGAGTTCGAGAGTCTACGACAAATATATGAGCGTTTAGAGACCAAACAAGAACGATACAAAATTCATGAACGAAATTAGGTTTGAGACATATTCTAACAATACCGACATCTCTATAAGTAGTAATCCTCTTGGCCAAATGATCCAATTCCATCTTCCAATGGCCAAATTTTCCAACCATTCATCACTTCCCTCGCCATTTCAACCATTTATCGTCATACTCGTCCTCGTCTTCCTCCTTTTCCATATGATCACAAAGTCGTACTCTGCGACTTTATTGAACGTTTTGGATTTCGGTGCCATACACGGCGGGGGACGGGATTCGAGCCCGGCCTTTCGCCGTGCATGGGCAAAGGCTTGCATGTCATCGGAATCCACCATTGTTTACGTTCCAAACGGGAGGTTTTTGGTTTGGCCGATCGAGTTCCATGGCGGGTGTGGCAACAAGGATATTAGTTTCCATATCGACGGGGCTCTGGTTGCACCGTCCGATTATCGTATCCTTGGCGACGTCAGAAGCTGGCTGAGCTTTGATGGCGTTGATGGCGTTACTTTGAGTGGTGGAGTTCTTGATGCCAATGGCGCCGCCTTGTGGGACTGCAAATCCTCCGCCGCCCACTGCCCCGTCGGAGCCATGGTGCCTACTCTACTTCTAGTTCTATTATTTAAAAACTTTTAAACATATTTATTTTTATTTTGGGATAATTATTAAATTTTTAATTTTAGTATATATTTAAATATATTTTAAATTTAATATTAATTTTTTTATATAAAGAAAAAATATTTAGTTTATTAACTAGATTTTTAATCTCGTGAAAATTATTATTATTTAATAATTTTAGTCAACCGGGAGAATTCCCACTACCGTTAGCAGGCCAGCCGGGCGGTGGGAACGGGCTTCCCAAAAAACCAGTCCAGGGTCTGAGTCAGCATAGAATGAAGGGAACGACCCTAATGTTGTGTTGGCAAAGCCAACTTTTTTTAATCTTTTTCTTTTTACTCTTTCTCGATCACGATTTTAGCTAAAATCATACCGTACCGTACAGGATAAATTATTTTAAATATGGTCATAGTTTTATATTAAACAGATTTTATTTTCTTGTTTGGAAAACAAAGACACTGAATTTTAGGAACTCGAACAATATAAGGATTAGAGGGATGATGTCAAAAAACAGCCAACTATTCCATATATTGATCGATGGATGCAAAAACGTGTTGGTGGAAGGAGTGAATATCGTGGCCCCGAGTTATAGCCCTAACACAGATGGCATCCACGTAGAAACATCCACGCACGTGACCATCGTCGACTCTATCATCCAAACGGGAGACGATTGTATTTCCATCGGCCCTGGGTCCCGTAATCTGTGGATTCAACGTATCCGATGTGGACCTGGTCATGGCATTAGGTACATCGGTTTATATCGTATTAATTATTTAATATATAATTTTATTATTAATTATTAATATTTAAATTATTGATAATACTTTTAATTAAAAAAAAAATCAATGGCTGCAGTATAGGAAGCTTGGCACACAACAAGAACGAGCCTGGGGTGCGAAACGTCACCGTTTCGAATGCAATTTTCTCAGGAACGCAAAATGGGCTGAGAATAAAATCATGGGCCAGGCCCAGCTCTGGATTTGTGTTCGGAGTCCAATTCCTTGGTGCCACCATGCATAATGTCCAAAACCCTATTCTCATTGACCAACACTACTGCCCGCACAACCTAAACTGCCCCGGGCAGGTATGACATATATACCCTTTTGACTTTATTTATATTAATATTCGAGACGGGAACGAGGAACGGGAACGAGGAAAGCATTCCCGTCCCTGTTCTTGTTCGGTCAATGGAGAAAAATTTCTCTCCACTCCCTCTCCTATTTTCAACCTAAATAAGGATTGTCTGCCTCATTACGAACAGGTCCTCATGAAGTCTCAAGAGGAACACAGAACATCCCTAATTATGAACGAGTTTTCTATTAGTTATTTTACTTTTGTATTTACAAATTTATAATTGTGAGATCCTACGTCGGTTGGAGAGGGGGAACGAAACATTCCTCATATGGGTATGGAAACCTCTCCTTAGTAGATATGTTTTAAAAACAGTGAAACTGGCGGTGATACGTAACGGGCTAAAGCGGACAATATCTGCTCACGGTGGGATAGAGCTGTTACAAATGGTAACATAGTCAGACACCCGATCGTGTGCCAACAAGGACATTAAGCCCACAAGGGGAGTAGATTGTGAGATCTCACATCGGTTGGAGAAAAGAACGAAACATTCCTTATAAGGGTGTGAAAACTTCTCCCTAGCATACACGTTTTAAAATCGTGAGGTCAACGACGATACATAATGGACTAAAGCAAACAATATCTGTTTGCGGTAGCTTCGGCTATTATAATAATTTTGAAGGAAGAACGACTTTCATTTCTCTTAGTTATTATGAACAATATCTCACACGTTCTGATCTGTTTGATAACGACTGATTATGAAACAAAGCTTAGTGTTCGTATTTACTTTTTTTTTTTTTTTCGAACAGGAGTCGGGAATCAAGATCAGCAATATAATATATAAAGACATCGTAGGAACTTCAGCCACACCAATCGCCATAAAGTTTGATTGTAGTTCGAGAAACCCTTGCAATGGCATAAGGCTCGAGGATATTCGCTTAACTTACCAAAATGAAGAAGCCAAGTCTTCATGTGAATGTGCCAATGGTAAAGCCTTGGGTTTGGTTCAACCAAATGGTTGCTTTTCTTAACGATCTTCGTTGCCCTAGTTTCCCGGTTCCCGACGTCGGGTATATATGTGTGAAAGTTATGCCTCAGCAGTTTTAAACGAGCATCTAATAGATGAATCTAAACAGATTCAGTTATATGAAAGTTTAGGGTTTAAATCGGTACAATTATTAGTCAACGTTTTTTCAATGATCAGTCACGTCTTATTTTATAGTAACTGGTTTCTGCATCTACAATCAGCTTTGTAAGAACTGTTCAAGGGAGGGACGTAATAATCTAAATACAATCTCGGTGGGTCCAGGTCGAGTTTCTTACATTTTTTTATAAATAATTATATGTATTAAATAAATAAAAAATTAATGTCATCTCACAAAAGTTTGTAAGGCTTTTTAATATTCCGTTTTGGAAAAGACTAATAAAAGTGAAACAATTGAGTTGCTTTTTTTTTTTTTTTAATGATTGAAAGTGAAACGAGAATTTTATGTAAGTGAAGGACAATATTTTTATCGACATATACGAGTTTCTTTTAGGTAAAATTAAAGATATAATAACAGACGTAGAAAATCGAAAAACCTGGAGACATGAATCCATGTTAATACTGTCAAACTGACCTAGAGACCTACCAGACCACCACGGCAACCCTGGTAGACAAAGGTAACTGCCTAAGTTGATATCAGGAGCGTTCGGGAATACCAGGGCAACCCTGGTAGACAAAGGTAACTTTGCCTAAGCTGATTTCAGGAGCGTTCGGGAATGGAGTGAAGCTATTCAACCTAAAATTGTTTAGTTTTATAGATCTCGTTTAATAATTAATTAATTTTTTTAAAACAAAAATAAGTTGGTAAAACCTATTAAGTAGACAGTGATACTAAAAAAAATTCATAGATCAAAGCCGTATTAATAATTTTAATATTAAAAATAAAAATTAAATAGTTATCAAACGAGACTTTAATTTTTAAAAAACTTTGCTTCGATTTTAAAAATATTTTTAAGCAGAGTTTATAAAATTCAATTTTAGTTATCGAACGAGACGTAATTTGTTAAGACTTTGTAATATAATTATACAGTTTTTTAGCTCAAGAACGTGTAGATATGGAGATTTGAACTTCTGATCTTTTAGTCGATGAATTATGTTCATATTCTATTGCATGTTGTCACGTCAGATGATCGAACCTCCGACTTCAAGCAAGATAGTGCTGTCACGTACGATCGAGATCAACTCGCTTTCAAAAACCTAATTATGAATGACCTTAGCTTGCAAATTATATGGACCTTAGTAAATGTATAATTCACAAAAGTTTGACAAGAAATCCATTAATGTATAAATATTCGTTTTGAAAGTGATAAATGCACAACAAATAGATGAAATTACCATTTTGGTATTTTTTTTTTAAATTAAAGAAAATCAAAATTTCAATTTAGTCCTTAAATTCTTTGTTATTTACATAATTCACGTAAATTTAATTTAACGATAATTGCTATCTAGTCCTTCTTTCATTGTTCTTTTTAGGTTAAATTACAAGTTTAATCCCTGAACTTTGAGATTTGTTCCGTTTCGTTCATCAATTTTCAATAATGTCTAATAAATCTCTAAACTTTCAACGGTTTCAAATTTTTAATTTTGTATTTAAAATATCTTTGATAAATTTAAAATTTATAAAAATTTATCTATTTGATAAAAATTGAATTTTATGTCTAAGAGAACCATAAATTTTTATTTTGTACGGTAGACCCATCAATCTTAAAAAAAATTAAAGTTTAGGGACTAATTTGTAATTTTGAAACTTCAGGGGCTAATTTGTAATTTTAAAAATTCAAGGATCAAATTGACACAAATATATTTACGTTAATGACAATTTGTTGTTTTGTTCTTTATGTCCCGTCAATTATTTACAAAATGCTGAAAACATCGATTTACTCACAAATAAATAAAAGTATTGATGGAAATTTTTACACGTCGATTACTTAGTACCAGGTATCGTGCATGCATCACATAGTTGAACGATCATAGCAAAAAAGTACATCGATGGAGACGAGTAGACACGATTGAGACAATAGAAGAATAATTTTGTAGATGGCAGAAAGCAAGAAGGGTAGGGTACCCTATGAGGAGATATAAATAGGGCATTGCCCTTCAAGACCTTCTTCAAAAGAGAATTAGGTCACCTTCCAGCTCGGTTTCGACACGCGATGCCGAGAGATCGTGACCCTCTAGTCGTCGGGAGAGTGATCGGCGACGTCATCGACTCGTTCTCGAGGTCCATCTCGATTAGGGTTGCTTACAACTCGAGGAAAGTTAAGAATGGCTGTGAGCTCAAACCCTGTCAAGTTATCAACAAGCCAAGAGTTGAGATTGGTGGCACTGACCTTCGCACCTTCTTCACTTTGGTAGAAGCTTTGTTTTACTTTTTTTTTTTTAATTCCATTTTCTTCTTCTTTTTCACCTCTCGTTTCTTTTCGTTAGGTTATGGTGGATCCCGACGCTCCTAGCCCTAGCGATCCCAATCTAAGAGAATACTTGCATTGGTACGTCCTCTCGTTCTCGTTCTTTTCCACTGTAAACGTGCATTTTATACTTACAGTTGGGACAGTCTACCCTAATCTCAGAAATCGAGTATTACGTTTCTGTTGTCGTGTCAACGTTTTTTCAACATGGTTACATGTTCATGACTTCTGGGTATCAAAGCTTCTATCCGATCAGACAATACTCGACCATGTTTTTTTTTTAGAAATATCGAAAAAGTAGTTGAAAATTGTGGTCAAAACTACTTTACGTGTCTTGGAATGAAAATGTACTAAAAGCATAAAATACCTAACCAAAGTTCTGAGTATTAATTATTTATATTTATTATTGTTTTAAAGTGAAAAAAAAATATTTTTAGGATTAGAAAATGATTATGAATTTGATGGTTATTTTGTAGAAAAAGGTGTACGGATCATAAAAGACAAACTTTTAAAAAATAATAATAAATAAATAGAAAAGAAATGGACTTTCACTGTTAGGACAGAAAAGGAATAAAGCTGAAACTGGTCTGATGGATGGATCGAACTCAGTCCGTAAATTAAAGAATTTTTGTTTTTTTTTTTTTTAATTTTTATTTTTAATTGTCTTTTTTATAATAATAATAATAATAATCTTCCCCTAGCAGACGCGTTTTAAAGTCTTACGGGAAGCTTAAAAGTCCAAAAAGAACAATATCTGCTCCTAATGGATCTGGGCCATTACATATTATATCTGTTCTCCAAAGGGAGTAGACACGAGGCGATGTGCCAGTAAGAACGCTGGCCCCAAAAGGGGTGGATTTGGGGCGATCCCACATCGATTGGAGAAAGGAAAGAGTGTCAGTGAGGACGCTGGGCCCCGAAGGTGGGGGTGGTGGATTGTGATGTCCTACATTGGTTGGGGAGGAGAACAAATCATCATTTATAAGGGTGTGGAAACCTTCCCCTAGCAAACGCGTTTTAAAACTTTGAGAGGAAGCCCGAAAGGGAAAGTCCAAAAAGAACAATATATGCTCCCAATGAATTTAGACCGTTACATAATAATAATAATAAATTATTATTACTACTAGGTCGATCTAGTTTCAATTTGGTTTTTATAGTTTTAAATATTTTTAATTTAGTTCTTGTAGTTTGGTCAAATATCTTTGTTTTTTGTTTACGCGTACTGAGCTGGTGGTTAACTATGTTGGTCAAAGATATTTTGATATAGTCGAGTAAGAAATGGACAAAATGATTGAGTTTTCGAGGGGACGAAATTAAGTTGGCGAGTTGTAATTTCGGTAAATTGTATGGATCAAATTGAAATTTTTTTGAACTATAAGGATGAAATTGAAATTAAGCTAATTTGTAGGATTAATTTGAAAAAGAAAAAATTCAACAATTTTCTTCTTGTCCTTCTACATAAATCAATTGATGAGATGGGTGGACCTTTCTTCTTCTTGTACTTCTTATACACGAATCAATGAAATGGGTGTACCCTTCTTCAACATGAACTAGTCGATAAGATAGGCAAATTTTGCTTTTTCAACACGAATCAGTCAATGAGATGGGCGGACCCTCGTCCTCGTCCTCGTCTTCGACCCTTCTTCTTCTTCAACATGAACTAGTCGACAAGATGGGCAAACCCTAATTTTTCCACACGAACCGGTCAATGAGATGGGTGGACCCTCCTCCTCGTCCTTGTCCTCAACCCTTCTTCTTCTTCCGCATGAACTAGTCAAGAAGATGGGCAAACCCTACTTTTTCAACACGAGTCAGTCGATGAGATGGGTAGACCCTCCCGACCCTCCTCCTCCTCCACCACGAACTAATCGATGAGATGGGTGAACCCTCCTCCTCCTACTCGACCCTTCTTCTTCTTCAAAATGAACTAGTCGAGAAGATGGACAAACCCTACTTTTTCAACACGAACCAATCGATGACATGGGTGGACCCTCCTCCTCCTCCTCGCTTTTTGCTACATAAATATACGACATATTAGACTCAACTTTCTAACCTCGATCATTCTCTTTAATTCTCTTTCATATTTTGGTTCATTCGACAGGTTAGTGACCGATATTCCAGCTACAACCGAGGCAACCTTTGGTACGTTGTTCTTTTAGTTAACACATAAACTAAATTCCTAAAAAAACCCGACACGAAAAACAAATCATTGTAAAGCAAGAAATCAAACCCTAGACATGTTAATAAAAAACCGACAAACTTAAACCAATTGAACTATGTTGAGGTTGACGGGTTGACCCATGAATGGTAGGACAAGAGATAGTGTGCTACGAGAATCCAAGACCAACGGCGGGTATCCACCGTTTTGTGCTGGTCTTGTTCCGGCAGCTCGGAAGGCAAACGGTGTACGCTCCTGGGTGGCGCCAGAACTTCAACACCAGACACTTTGCAGAGCTTTACAATCTTGGTTCGCCGGTCGCCGCCGTTTACTTCAATTGCCAAAGGGAAAATGGCTCCGGTGGAAGGAGAAGAGCCGGCGATGAATGTTCATAAAACCACTTCACTTCACATTAAATTATCAAACAATATTATATTGTAATAATAAACTTTCATGTTTGTGTCTAATAATTAGCGGTTATAATCAAAAGGGTTTTTAATACATCATTATATTTTTCGTTTTATGTAATAATAAGTCGTGAATTTTCAGTTTGGTATCTTTGTAATGTCAAATAATCTATGAACTTTCGTTTTCTGGCGATTAGGTTAATAACATATTCATATTCGTTTAAAAGTATGTTGACTGAGTTAAGAGGTAATGTTACGGTCATAAGAAATAGAAATAGAATTGGGAAGGTATGTATTCTCAGATATTGATATCCTTTAAATAGGATACAAGACATACAAACGAGGAAAATATAAAATAATTAAATACTAAAAATAAAATAAAACGTACAAACGAGAAAAGTATGTATTGTCATTGATATTGATATCCTTTAAATACGATACAAGACGTACAAATGAGGAAAATATAAAATAATTAAATACTGAGAATAAAATATGTAACGACCCTAAATTTCCACATACTCAGAGTCGCTACTAACGTCTCATGCTCATCTATAATGCGGAAATATAACTCTTACATGAACATAATTTATAACGTAAACTTCAAAAAAACGTTTAAAACATCTTTTTCTCTGGAAAACACATTCATGGTCTTACGTGTTTAAATATGAAATACTGAAATTTAGAGAAAACAAAAACAAATACAAAATAATTTAAAACAATGAAATGCAAAACAACATATTCTAACTTAAGACTAGAAATTTAAATATGAATCTACCCTATGCACGTGCCACAGTCTTTGTTCGCAATGCCGCCGTCCTCCGTACAAGAGCGCATTGCCTTTACCTGAAAAATGATGTGGCACACGGCCTGAGTATTTCAAAGAATACTTGGTAAGTGGCCCCACTAGGGTTCATGCAAATGCAAACACATACAATCATGATTTAGTGTAATACCCGGAAAAAAAAAAAGTCGAGAGGGGCAAATAGGTAAATTTGCCCCTCCAACCACCTAAGGGGTCCAAACGAAACCCCATCCATAGTCCTGCAAAAGAGAGATAGTGAGAGAAAGGGGTAGAGAGAACTTAGAGAGAGGAGAAAGGATGAACCGCGGGAAGACTCACCGAAAACTACCGTTGGAGTCTATTCCGGTGAAGATCATGATGCAAGGAAGTGAAGATCATGCAGAGAGACTTTCTTGGAAGGGAAAAGAGAATGTGGGTGGCCGGAGTTCCATTTTTCATCAAGAAGTCGGAAAACCCGCAAGGTAAGGATCTTGAACGTTTTCTCAGATCTACGGTTTTCCTTTGTGAATCAAGATCTGAAATCTTGATATATTCATCTAGGAACAACTCTACGTGTTTCGGTGGCCGGAGTCCCGTAACACGATCTAAAACTTTGCCGAAGAAATCATATCGATCCGATCTACGGATCGAAAGATATGAAAATCGGAATAGAGGATTGTGTTTCGGTTTTCAGAAGGCAGAGAAGAAAGAAGAAGAAGAAAAGAAAGAAAAAAAAAAAAGGAGTCGGCCGGCGAGCGGCGGACGGCAGCGACAGGCGCCGGACACGCGTCGACCATCGGCTGGAGCAACGCAGCTCCAGCGAGGCGTCGACACGTGTCGCCTGCAAGCCGGGCCGAACCGCGACGCGAGCCGAGCCGACCGGACCGGCTGACCCGCGACTACGCGGAGGCGGGCGCGCGTGCAGCACGCGACTGGCACCTTCCCGCGCACGTGACCACGCACTCCCAGCGCGCTACTGGCGCGTGAGCGCGCGTGGAACGACCATTTTGGCCCGATTGCTTTCTGTTTGCCCGATTTTTGTCCCGGTCCCAGTTCTAATACTGTTCTTACGTGAATAGGAACCTAATTTAAAGAAATCAGTACTTTTGGACACCTCACGGGCAAGAAACGCTAGCAAAAAGGGCACGCGTTAACCAGGTAAGTCACCACTCGGTGTTTAGGAAGAAATACTTGTAGGGTTCACTTGGATTGTATGTATGCATGTTAGTAATTTTGCCTTAAATTAGCTCTCCATAAATGAGATTAATCAGATGGATTGTTATGATGTGTTGGGTGAATTATCGGAGTGTTGCTTGTATGCCTTAAGCTTTCGTTGTACGTATGCATGCGTTTAATTTATGTTGGAATTGTGTATTCCGTGTTCCGGGTGCTCGATGGATGAATTCGCCCCATTGAGCGTGAACTTCGTGTTTTGGGTGCTGGATGGAGGCCATCGCCCCGTTGAGCCGGCGTGCCTAGTTTGCATGAATATTAGGATGTTAGAAGACGGTTGCATGCACACCCCGTTATTTTCTAGTGCCCATTTCTATGACAAGCTTAGAGAATTATTGTTAGGAGCGATATGTCGCTCCAGCCAAACTTAATTTTCCCCTAGGAACTTAGCGGTTCACCATGGCAAGAAAGTACCTAGAAGTGTTCATAGATTGCTAGCGTGAGAACGGTATCTATAGCTTCGTGGGAGGACCAAGGGTCCCTGATCAGTCCTTGCTGCTCTTAGCCATTTCGCATGGGAAATGTGTCCCCACGTCGTACAGCCCATTAGCTGCATGGGAACGGGTTGGGTCGCGCCCCCCATAGGAGGACTATATGGGCGTAGGGGTATTCAGCACACCCCTAGGCTAGATACCATATAGTCCTAGATAGCCATGTAGAGGTAGCGCCTCATAGAGAGATACCGACCATATCAGCTTGGCATAAGAAACCTCTAGGTGACTAATGAAAGGACGATGAACCGGTGAAACCCAAGGGGCAAGCCCTAAGAGACTAAGGTTAGAACCCGATGTTCTAGAACCGAATTAGGAAACAGTGGGAGTTCTGTTAAATTAAGATGCGAAGAGAGCCTACAAGTAGGTGGCTTACTGAGTATAATTTTTATACTCATCTCGTTCTCCTTTATTTTTCTCAGGTGTTCGCTGGCTGCTGGTCGAGGTAGAGGAGAGTTTGAGAGCTGTACAGTCACAGAAGGGGTCGTTCCGGAGCGTCCCCTTTTCAATCTTTTAGAGTCTTTTGTATTTCATTTTATATTTGCAATTTCTTTTGTAATAATTAACAAACAAAATTTCTCTTTTTGTTTTAATTCAAAGTATTTTTACCTTTTTACTTTGCTTTTCTTTTCTTTTATTTTCCTTTTGTTTGTTTTCGATTTCGTCTTTTTAGTCACGATTCGGTTTTACAAAGCCTCGAAAATCAGGTCGTGACATTTAGGGACCTATCTCTAATCATTTTAGGGGTGGCCTCCAGTCTCGGACAAATTGGATGTGTAGTACTTCCCTACACACGACTCACACGTACGAGTGTGAATCCCCAGGGCGCTCGCACACCCCCTAGACCCTCTGGTCAAGCTAATCTGTAGCGACGTCCGGAGGTCAGCGAACCTTCATAGTGTCATGCGCCTCATGAACACTCTCATCTGTGTGCGTTCGCACCTATGCGCATTCGCGCTCATCATATGGTGCGCATCCACACTCATCATCTCTAGGGGAAGTAGCCATATGCTTATGAACATACAATATGCATGAGGTCCCTCTAAATCCATCATAATGTCTCTTCTGACACAACCCTCTAGTCTCATCTCTTTGTTACTCTAGGTAACACATACTCGTGGATATTTATATTAATATCATTTTCACGCTCTTAGGGTTGTGTCCTATGTCGATCTAACGACATGATGCAATATGGCACTCATCATCATATATCAGCTCAATATGGAAAACATCATCATATGAAGGTAAACGTCACGCAATCATCATACTCATCATCTTGCCACAAGAGCACATCATCAAGTATTGTAACTCACACATCATCATAACTCATATACCGCATCGTACGACATAGTTCATACATCATCGTAACTCATACAATTTTTACCTTATCCTATAGTAAGACCACTTACCTAGTTGCCCTTAGCCGAAGTATTCCCTAGTAAGCTCTCGTTCCTCGAGAGTTGCTCCAAAGGTTGCTAAGGTTTGATTCCTATCACATCGTTCGTCACCGTTTGTTAGTATTTCACATTTTAATTAATAATTCAATAACAGTGTGAAATATGGCTCTGCCTCAATAAAAATCGAGTTCCATGTTTTCATTGTTTCTAAATTATATAGAATAATAAAACTTAAAAACTTTAGATTAAAGATATGTCAATATTATTAATATTTCAAGCCGGTTGGATAGTTCAACATTTAATGTTATATCCTATAGATATAAATATAATAATTTCTCATATCTCCCTTCTCATTGTCTAACTTTATGTTATATTTTAATTTTTACAGTATGTGCCACCTGAACAGTAGTTGCCATTTTCAAATGATTCTAATTTTCCTTTTTGTTTTTTTTAGCTCTAATTCTTTTAATTTCTCTTTTGTCTTTTTTTCTTTTAACTCTAATTCTTTTAAGCCGTTCACTTTTAAACAATTTAAATGTAACTCTTTTAATCAGTTCTAAACAATTTAAATGTAACTCTTTTAATCAGTTCTAAACAATTTAAATGTAACTCTTTTAATCAGTTTTCTTTTAAGTAGTTTATTCCAGGAGTTTAATTCTACTCCCATATCTAAACGGTAACTCTTTTAATCAGTTTCTTCTTTTAAGTAGTTTATTCCAAGAGTTTAATTCTACACTCATATCTAAATCATCTAATTTTGTTCAGCAATTTATTCTATTCCCATATATTATCTAAATCATCTACTCCTATGTCTAAATCGTTTAATTTTGTTCAGCAATTTATTCTATTCCCAGATATTTTTTTTTTTGCTTTACTATTTCCAAATCTAATCTTCTCCTCTTTTTCATGTATTGTTTTTATCTTCTTCTCTGTATTGTTTTTTTTTTTAATTATTATTATTATTATTATTTGATCTGTTTTCCAATCTTCCTCTCTCTCTTTCATTCTTTTATCTTGTTTTCCAAACCTTTTTTTTATTTGGATATGTTTTCCAGATCTTCCTTTTCCTTATCTTCCTCTCTTTCTTATCTGACCAGGACTCTTGGTAGGATAGATAATTTCTAATTTAGATCATTGCAACAGATAATTTCTAAATTTCTAACTCAGATCTAAAGAATGGTTAATATCCTTCATATCAGGAAAAGGTAAATCTTCTACTAACCTTTTCAAATGACATCTCTCTGTTATAAATCCATGATCATTTGCTTTTAGATTATATTTGCTAGCTGAACACGACTCTCCACAATGATATGACATTGTCCACTTTGAGCTTCCCAAAACACCTTATGCCTTCCTTGATTATAAATCCATGATCATTTCCTAAATTAGCGGATGTGGGACTTTCATCCAAAATCTCCCATCGAACAAAATACGTCTCCTCTTAATCGAGGCTCGACTCCTTTTCTTTTAGAGCCTTAGTCATTTTTTACTATGCATTCGAGACTCACAATACTTTATTTGACATTTGAGGATTCTATTGACATGACTGAAGTTTAGGGCATGACTCTGATACCATATTAGATGAACACGACTCTTGTTTGACATTTAAGGATTCTCTGATATTAGGTTAGTCCCTCAATTTTAATACTTTTTAAAAAGTCAACCAACTAATAAGAATTTATTAAAATTTTAAATTTTAGAAATATATATATATATATATATATAACCCTTAAATTTGGGCCCTTAAAAGAGGCTTAAAACCCTAATAAGGTCAGTTTGTAGAACCGAACAAAAGGGTCCCTGAGAGGGCCCGATCCGCGGGCTGAGAGAGAGGGCGAAAGCAAGGAGAACGTTCGAGATCGGCCTGGTTGAATTCTCGTGCGAGGCCTTGTGGCTGCTCCCACAGCAATTTATACGAACAACAGAACCAAAAACTTGCTGCTTCCCCCGTAATTCAAAATCTTCGGGAAGCTTCCTTCGAACCAGAGGAAGAGAGAGAGAGAGAGAGAGAGAGAGGCATCGCCACAGATCGATCCCCTTTTGTTTTGGCATTCAAATTTGGCGTGCGCTTGTTCGAATCAGGGATTGTAATCTCGGTGATCGGAAAGATTGGAAGAAGTTTTTCTTTATTGGGTTCGCAATGGAGAACGGAGCAGTTTCGTCGGAGACCCAACAGGGGGCTTCTTACACCTATTGGGTCAGGGAAACGCGGAAGGATGCAGCTCCTCTTCCTGTACCTCGCAAGCTCTCTACTGACGATATTCTCGCTTCTCAAGCGTCTCAGCCTCCTACCCTTGGCTCCGTCTGGAATCGGGTATTTTTTTTGGTTTTTGAATTGCGACATTTCATCTTTTGTTGTTGTTGTCGTAGTCGTTCTTGCTAAAGTACAGATAATCTGATTTACTGGAGGATTAATGTTTATGGCATGCCGTGTCGCCGGGGGAAATGTAGCGTTTGTAACGATATTTGAAATTGGAAATTGAAGTCCACTCCGATACGAAAGGAGGCTCGAATTTACCAACAAAAGTTTGAGAAATGATTTTAAATATTGACAATAGTTTAAATAATGAGAATTTCAATCTGCTAATGTTTTTTAGTTTGAGACAATGTAGACTTTGTTAAATATCTTCGACCCATTCGATTGGGTAATGTCGATATTATGAAGAAATTTGAAACTTGAAATGATTAAGGAAATCTGTCTTTGTTTGTGATTAATTTGCCTAACTTTGAGACATGATCCAAAAAATTAAAAAATTAAATGTCTTTTTCTATGGAAATGGGTGACCTCAATTGAGTCAAGGATTTCGAGGCATACTGCTCATAATTTATTAGAAGTGAAAATCTGGAGGTGGAAAACTTAGATTCTCATGCATGGAATGCCACTACGATGATTGGCTTTTGAGATGATCTTCGTTTCTTGTGGGGTTTGATGCGTTGTTTGTGGTTTGTACTATTCATGTAGGCTGGAACTTGGGAGGAGAAGAACGTGAATAAATGGGCAAATGATAGAATGAAGGTTTGTGACCTCAACAGGCTGCAATATAATTGAACTTTTTTATGCCATGCTTTTTTGTTTATCTGCTGTTGCCTCTTTTTAACAGAATTTTTCTCTCTTTTTTTCCTTTATTGTAGGAGTTGCTAATGTCAGTGGCCTCCTTGGAGTTCTCCAGTGGTAAAGCAGAAATACTGGATGTATCAAAATGTGTTGGGGATGTAAGTCTTCAGCAGTCCTTCTATTGTAATAGGTCCATACAAATGCTTGTCAAGTGAATGCTTTTAGTGGGATTTGATATAGAATCATTGATATAGCATTGATGAGACAGAGATTTGTTGCTTCCTTAAACATTACTAGAATCCAATTGCAATTTGCTTAGGATATTTCATTTTTAATGTAATTGGGTGCATCTACCGTTTGTACAATGTTTCTTATAAGTTATAAAATCTCTTTATGGTAAGCAAGATGTCTTTTTACCCTGCATTTCTCTGTAACCTTTCCTGAATTTAATGAATTAGTTTGTATCTATTATGTAAAGTGAGTGAGACTATGGTAGTTATTGGAAATTGAGAACTTGCACTCCTTGAGATGTCCTCCTTTCAACGCTTGAACTAATATATCTATCTATCTATCTATATATATATATATATATATATATATATATTAGCCCAACATTTGGGGTGGAGAAATTTGAACTTTTGACCTTAATAAAGACATGTCTTAAATAGTTGAGCTACATTCAGGTTCGCCGTAGATATTAATTAACGTCTATATTAGCATTTGAAATATGCCATTTGTTATATTCTACATTCTTGTGTGCAGGCTGTTTTAGTGACTGTCCGTAACAAGAAGCGTGTTGGTTATACATACGAATTGACATTGAAAATTAAAGGTACTGATTAACTTAATTACTTTTACTTTGATTTTCAAAAAAAAAAAAAAAAAAAAAGGAAAATTGCTTTTATTTGGTATCACTTTCCTTTTGACTATGTGTTCCCTGAATTATCACAATTTGTACATGATATCAGGTGAGTGGACTATAAGACAGGAGAAAAAGATGGTGAAGGGGCATATAGATATCCCAGAATTCTCGTTCGGGGAGCTAGATGAGTTGCAGGTACACTGTACTTCGATTTCATTATTACATTTTGGGGGCTGCCAATTTCTTGAATGGTCTAGGGTAGTAATCATAAACAGACTCGTTGGAGAAGAAAACAAATAATAATAAGCATAAACAGAGACTCATCTTTCCAAACGTTAGGCTGCCTTGTTATGGACAGATGTATACAATTTACTTGCTTTTCCATGCTTTTTTGCTCATATAGTAAATTAGTTCTTGTCTGTGCATATAGATATCTGAATCTGCTCTTCCAGATAAGTCCTACATGTATGCTTACTAACCCCTCTCGTTGTGTCACGACGAGGCTTTCTCGATTAGGTAACCCTTGAAGAACCTACCTTTCAGTTTAACCTTGATGGACTCTAAAATCAAATGAACCTAGGGAGTTGTGAGCTAATGTGGGGATCAACAAGGCTAATACCATTGTTATGAATTCAGTTTCTATGTCTTGAACTCTGATTAATCCAACAAATTGGTAATTGAATTGTCCAGAGGCAATAATGCTATAACTGGGTTTTGTTCTTCGAGGAAGGTGGAGCGGCTCTTTTGTTTCTGCCAACACCTTCCTATGCACCCACCACCTTAGGTGGCGCAGAGCTCATGATTAAGATAGTAGATTTAGAGGTTAGCAACAGCTTTTCTTCGAACTTCCTGCTGATCATTGGTATCTGCCCACTTGGGCTCAACATCATAGAAAGTTTATTCATCAAAAGAAAAAGTGGGGCTCAATATCATAGAAAGGTTGAATGAACAGGAAGGATTCCTCCGGAGAGTCTTAGGCACCCAAAATCAAGTGCACCTTTTGTGGATATGCAGTGAGTTAGCATCAGTCATTACTTCAATAATTAATCGGTGATTTGCTGGTGATTTACTAAGACTTTTATAACTATCCTCTAAGCTTGCTTGTTTTAGATTATGCCCTCTTTTTGTAAGCTCCTCTTTCTTTTTGTGCTGTTTACTTATACATATGTTCGGGTAGAACGACTTTGTAACAATAGCTAGTAGCGATAACAAAATATTTCTTTCATTAAAAAAATAGAAATTTTACTTATGAAACGCTGCAGATGGAAGTGAGACTTAGCGAAGAGAAAGATCTTGTGGGAGAGGATAAGTTGCAGATTTGCCAAGATTTGAAGCGATTTTTGCAGCCTGTTCGTGAAAAGTTGCATGAATTCGAACAGGAACTCAAAGAAAGATAAAAGGAAAAAAAAAGGTTAAATCATTCTCAACAGCTTATATGTGTCATTTATTACTGTACTTCAACGATTGATTGGCTTGGCTTGAATGTCTTATTGGATGATACCCTTTCAAGGATATCATAATTTGTGAACAAACACCGCAGATCTATAATCTATAAGGGCCTTTGAGATGATCAAATTGTAATAACTTAATTCGTTGTGGGAACTTCCTTCCTTCCTTCCTTCCTTCCTTCCTTCCTTCCTTCCTTCCTAGATTATTCTTCAATGTTCAAGGTACTTTGATGAGGTGTTTTGAGGATATGATGGGACTGCTGCTCTGTTTCCTTGTATGTGTAGTGGATGATATTTTGAATTCATTTACATACATTTTTCTTTACAAAAACCACATCAGGGTTTTTGCAATTAGGCTCTCAACCTTTCATCCATTGCTTTTTAAACCTCATGAAATTGCCAATTTAATCATTTAGTTTTTTTTTTTTTTTTTTTTTTTTGTATTATTGTTTGATTGTAACAAATTTATAGTTTGATTTAGAACAGTTGAACTCAAATTTATAGATATACAAGAAAAATCTGTAAATTTTTTTTTTTTTTTTGTATTATTGTTTGATTGTAACAAATTTATAGTTTGATTTAGAACAGTTGAACTCAAATTTATAGATATACAAGAAAAATCTGTAAATTTTTTTTTTTTTTTTGTATTATTGTTTGATTGTAACAAATTTATAGTTTGATTTAGAACAGTTGAACTCAAATTTATAGATATACAAGAAAAATCTGTAAATTTTTTTTTTTTTTTTGTATTATTGTTTGATTGTAACAAATTTATAGTTTGATTTAGAACAGTTGAACTCAAATTTATAGATATACAAGAAAAATCTGTAAATTTTTTTTTTTTTTTTTAGCGGAACCTTGTGACAGGATTATTTGAATCATATACCAAGAATTTAAGCAAATATATAAAGAATTAAGACCAAACATATGATCAATACAACAATAAGTACAAAAGATGAGCTTATAAACATGTTTTGCTCAACAAATATGTTGGGTATTAGACCAACATTATTTCAAAATGTAACGCAAAACATCCATTAAAAACAATCAAAATGACATAACAAACAAAATATCAATTTGTTGTTGAAATTTTGAAAAGAAAAAGAGTACAATAAATTGAAGTAGTGGCTTAATTTTGTAACTTAATTTGTGAAAATTTTGTTACAACAATTTACTCTAGATGAGAGATAACAACACACCAAGTTTCTCTAGAGTTTTAATTACAAAAGATTTTCTGCACTAAAATGACAAATTCAGTCAAACATGTGTCCCATTGAAAGGGAGTAACCACCACACGAGCATATCTCTCAAATAACTTAGTCCCCACAAGAGCATATCTCTCAAATGACTTAGTCCCCATGAGCATATCTCTCAAATAACTTGGTCAAAGAGATAATCAACGAGAAACGAGTAAATTGTCTTGAGATTTAAATCCCTCTATTGCAAGGAATAAAAGCACCAAGGACTATCAAATACTTAATATGATCACATAGTTGTTATCTATTCTGCCTACCAAGCCGCATTATGAAAAATTGTACAGGAAACCAGACAAAAGCACCAGGATGCAAAGAACACAAGGACTCTTGGTGATCGAAAAGACTTCAAATCGATACGGAAGTCATGACAAATGATCTCTCTATCGATATCTGTCATCACTTGCCTTACGGCTAATGACGGATGGTTAACGGTGGCTCTGATGGGTGGTTTTGCAAGAATAGACAATAATGAGGTCACTATTTTAGTAAATGATATGGATGAGGCTAGTGACAATGATCCACAAGAATCTCAGCAAACTCTTGAAATAGCAGAAGCTAACTTGAGGAAGCTCAGGGTAAGAGACAAACAATCGAGACAAATTTAGCTCTCAAACAAGCTAGGACACGAGTAGAGGCCATGAATGACTTACCTACTTGCCCCCAAGAGACCATCCAGCTCTCAGAGAGATAGATGGTCAACTCCAAGGTCATTCAGACTGAGAAATTCAAAAACCTTGGTATGAAGTCACAAGGTCTCCCAACCAAAGGTCAAAGAAGGTTGTTGAAAATTTAAGATGTTCTCTTATATTTAAGAAGAAAAATTCGATCCTTACGCCTACTTTACCCACAGAATGCTCTGAATGAAGAAATATTGGCCTAAACAAGTTTCTAATACCTACAGCAACTATCCTCTCACTCAGTCCGAAGGAATGAGTGACGATGTGAATTGTCAACCCCATTCATTTCTAGATTCTCGTCACTACAAATTGATGGATCAGCCCTATGGAATCAAGAGGATCTTCCTAACAGCCAAGTTAGCTTGAAAAAAATTTAACTCTGGAGCTCCACCGCAGGGAGTAGTTTTCTAGTAATTGCCTACTTCCTAGCCTCAGTGGGAGCAGTGACTTACGGCCAAACAAACAACAAAAGAAGAATCATATGTGAGATTCAATAATACAAAGAATGTTTAGTAATAAGAAAAGCTTTATTATGAAATAACCTGGAATCACTCTGAAATTCACAGCAAAATTTGTAATCAGACCACATACAGGAGGATGAAAGTTATTACAAATGCCATCCACAAGGTTAAGCTCTTCTATAACAGACTGAAGATATAAACTTTATCACATATTTGGATTTTCTGAGACCAGTAAAAGTTCAGATAGGCATTAAGAACTCAGTACATGATTTCCAACATAAATGGCTTTGGCAAGCATTGTATCTCCTCTGTCTATGCTATATGATGCCCCTCCTTAAGTTTGTTAACCCCAGAATCTATACCTATTTCTCATCCTCATCTCGTCCTGATTTACCCTCTTTGTAACAACACATTTTCAATTTCCCAAATGGATTTTAACTGGAAAAAAGCTGGTGAACCTCTACTTTTCTGCAATATTCCATAAAAGCCTCCTCCATGAATGATACATGTTAACTAACACCGTATATTCTCAGTTAATCTTCGGCTTTGGACGCCTTGGTCTTAGAAGAACGTAGAGAAGAACCAGAACGACCATGAAGGCAGGAATGGTTGTTCCATCAAACACAACGTCTACCTTTCTCTCGCGTGAGCAGTGAATGGGGTGAAGAAGAGCTAATGTTGTGTTTACTCGATCAGAAAATCTACAAAACATATGAAAATGAAATGTAATCTATATTAAATTTCAATTAACCGCTGTACATAATGACCGAAAAAGGTCGGTGAGATATCTACTAGTTATTTTTTACTCAACATCAATGCAAGTTATGAATGACTGAAAGAATAATACAAAAGGTGAGGAAATCATGGTGGATACAACATCCGCAAGTTTAGGTCCCAAAAGATTCAAAATAATGACCACATCTCTGTTTTTCCTTCCTAATATTATCCGAAAAGAATTTGCTTGAAGAAACCTTAACAGAGCCATAAATAAAGCAGAAGCTGATCAATCGAGTATCCTACACTTTTGTTGCATTCTAAATCAAGGACATTAAGAGAGACTTCTGAACATTGAGAAACAGTGAGTTGCATAGGAAGTGCTGTGTGCGTTTTTTCGTGCTTGCAAGATGAGGCAAACGTTCAGTAAATGACACCAAAATTTCTGTGTTAGCATAATATTTCACGTCATGCACTGGTGATTATGGAAACAATGTACATAACTATTCATAATATACTTTTCAACCATAAAGAAACGTAGCTTGAAGGTATAAAAAAACATTTATATAATAAATGTTTGCAAAAATAAAGGCAATGATTTGAAGAGCCTAACCCTTTGGATGCCTCATTTAGGACGTGCAACAGTCTTACTGCATCAACATAACGCAGCTCTCCAGATAAGGTTGATATCTGAGAATATAGAGATTATACATAATCATCAACTCAGTTGATGTTAGAGCCACTACAACTTTTGAAGAAGTTTAAGGAACTTACTCTTCTCCAAAGGCTAACAACATATTGATGCTTTTTTACAAGGTCACGCTCCTGTGACAGGAAGAGCTTGAAGGACTTTTCAGCTAATTTTTGTAAAGGCTTTACACCCACAGAACTTTTGTTTGAAAACAATAACAGTGCATATCAAACACAATATTGATGCAAATTTAACCAAACAAGTGAGCAATAAAAAAAAAACATAGTAAAGTAGTGATAAGACATTTTAATATTTGTATGCCAATAGCCGAACTGTGTTTATAGGCAAGGATACTTGTACGCTCCACCAGTAAAAGATGAATAGCAGAATTGATTCGCTGTATTGATTCTTCAAGGGCTGTGATGATATAACTCCGAGCAATAGTATCAGACTGAAACTGTGAAACATGCCATCCACGGGAAGTAATGGAAAACGGGTTGCAGCCTACTGACCATATCCAATCCTATCATGTTAAAGAGTGATTGCAATAGAAATGATATACACCTTGTTAGTAATGTACGAAAACAAAATGTTAGCATTAAGATGCTGTAATTATATTTAAAAAAAAAACCACAGGGAGTACAAAGGACTCGAACTCATGAATCCTTTAATAAGAAACATATAAGAACATGACAGTAAACATCGGAAAGCAACCATTTCTAGGCATTACCTAATATAGAACCAAAACAAAATGCTCTAGAAATACCCAATCCGTACCCATTTCCCATACCAATTGGAATCAGATTTGAAATTTACTTACCTTCATTTTTACTTCCTTTGTATCCCTGATTTTTCTTGTCTTTTTCACTCTTTTTGGAGTTTTTATCTCTAGAGCAACAGTCTCTTTTTATTTCTTCAACAAAGTTAGTTTTTGGCTTAAATTTTTTTAAAAAATCCCCAACGTATTTACCTTCATTGGTGGGAAGAAAAACAGAAAGGAGGTCACTTGGAGTAGGAAGACTGGCAACAAGAAAGCCAAACAATGACTTCATTGAAATAATTGCTTTTGAGATCCAGCAATTTCTTTTTTTCCTTTTCACTTTAGTAAATGGAGCTGGTTATTCAATGCTTCAAAGTGGAGAAAGAATTTTCTAGATGTGGGTACTTTTTTTTTCCCTTCTTGGTGAAGTTTGGAAGGAAAATGTTCGTTTATTAATCCCAAAGTTAGTTGTACATTCAGGGGATCTAGCGTATAAGTAATGGGATATATGGGAGTAGTTTATAATGACTATTTAACCTCCTACCTACGGGAAGAGTAATAAAACGATAAACCAACTCACATTCCCGAACTAAACCTACCTAATCCAAATTAAAACAAAACAACAATAAAATAAATAAAAGAAAAACTATACACATTATTAATCCAATTGAAACTCCCAACAAGCATGCATGGGTTCTCTAAAGATGTTTTACAGATGCAAGGTGTAGATTTGCGTATGGAAAGTAAAGAACATAGACTACTCCAGAAAACTGTAAAATTCAATTAGAGATTTTGTGTACCCAAAATTATGGAATTCAGTCTTTTTATAAAAAAAAAAAAACAACACAAAAAGAATGGTTGCTCCAACCCAATGGATTTCATTATAGTACCTCAACTGCTGTATCATGAGATGGACTGTATGCAAGATGGAGAGGGAGCAGACCGGAAAGATGTTCTGAAGTAGCAGACAGAGCAGCTTTGATTGGCTTCCTACATATTCAAAGGTATAAGAAGAAACAAACAATTAATTTTCTAAGATAATTACAGATTATAGCAGCCTTAAAGGTTAACTACTAAAACAAGTTGTAAACCGCTTATTCCGAAAATGAGGCAGTTCATACTAATTTTATCTCAATTTATTTTTTAACAAATGGTTAAAAAGAAAAGAAAAGAAAACTATGAAGCAAGCAACACTTTTGAATTCTGAAGATAATTGTATTCAAATATATTCCACAAGTCAGCACTTACAAAGTTATAGGGTTACTAATTATTACCAAGAAATTTTGGTTCTACATATTTACCTCACCAACTAAATAAACCATATGGTAATCAACAGAATGCCATCTACAGAAAAATGTTTCTATTGTCTGCTCAGAGGTACACTTGGTGAATATAGACTTAAGTGACAGAAGTGAAAGAGAAAGCATTTTGTATTGTCATACATATTGATTCTAATAGAAAGTAAGGGATTATATTATTTTTATTTTAGTTCAACCACTTGTGGCGAATTCAAACCTCTGACCACTTGGTCGATTGAGATAGATTGAGATATGCACAACTTCACAAAGAGTTGTAATATTTACTTTTTTGTTTTAAAATAGAATAAAACACAAATTACATTTTGCTCCCCTTTTCTAACTATACTCTCCATCCCTTTTAAACCTTACTAATGGTTCACTTGACCAATAAAAACAATATATAAAGTATATGTTTAGTCTCTAATGTTCGAGTATTTTCCTCATGTAATCCCTAATGTTTAAAAAAAAAAAAAAATCAATTTAGTCCTCTTGTTCTTGAATGTGAATAATATGAAAATTCTAGCCAATGGAATCTAAAAGCCCTTATGATATGCATACTCCTAGATCAAAAACTGATGCCAACCAACGGATGCTCACTCCTATGTCCATGTATTCTTTTATCTTTTCTCAATGAAAGTTCGGTTATTCATAAAAGTAAATAAATATAGAATGAGGGAGAGAAATAGAGATTCTATAAAAAAGGGGAGAAGATAGAAAAATAAGGGAGTAAAAAGTCGTGCACTTGATGCTCAACCCAAGGCATGTGATCAATCATTCATTTAAATGAGCCCAGCACCTAGAAAGCTGGGAAACTAGCAAACTTTGGAAGTCATACATTTCCATCGTATTTTCACAGTCCAAACATCATAGGTCACAAAAAAACTAAAGATGCTTGAACGAACCTCATATCCCATATAAGTGATTTTCCATTGCACTGCAAATGGCTTTCCCAGGATGAAACCTCTGACTGTGCTACAATAACCATGTCGGAGAGTGCCTTTGCCTGATAATGTTTGTCAACTAATAAAGGTTCTGAATGAATGAACCAAAATATTGGAACTTCCAGTGTAGAACTACGAGGACCATTTGTCCCTGCAATATCCATAATCAGCAAATCAGTACTGGAAAGAAAGGATATTGGTCAGTATAATTTTAGATAAAAAAAATAAAAGAAGGAACTTTTCAACATTTTTTTTTTCACAAGAGAACTTTTCATTGAAAATGTGAAAAGAGAGATTATTACTCAAAGGGTGCAAACTTTAAAAGGAGTGAAAAAGCAAAGAGAAATACAAAGAAACTGCAACTCATAACAAATGATAACCTTAAAACTTAACAAAGCACTGACGCATCAAATTGAATCAAGTATCAAAATAACAACTGTCACTCTACATCATTTTTTTATTTTCTTTTCTTTCTTTCTTTCTTTTTTTTTTTTCCCCTTTTTGTTATTTGTAACGTCGGATTATTCTCATGACCTTATTATATTTGGCTTCCAAGAAAACTCATAAGATATTAAATCCTAGGTAGGTGGCTACATGACGTGCATTCACTTCATTGAAGTGTTGCGATGACATAACTCCTCCTTAATAGTGTTGATAGTCAAGTTACACTTGCTATACATACACATATATTGGATGTGATCGTCATTGTAAAAGGATTCAATTAGGAGAGAATTATAAATTAGTGTGGGGTGATCCTTAAAGTTGACTTCCAAAATGTCTACGTTTGACATTATTTAATAAGAGTTCTCAGATTCAGTCTTCTTTATCTAGACTTACCATTTTTTCACTTATATTAATTAATAGAGGGAATAATGGAAAAACCCATTGGTAATTTCAACAATCAATAAACTTGCACAAGGGACCCTCATCTCTTTGGTTGTTTATCCTACTAACCATTTTCAATAGCCTAATTTAGATGGGGAAGGATACTAACTTCTCTGAGAGTTTCCCCTTCAACACGTCAAGAAACTTCACCCAGTCTCAATTTGCAGACTACAAACTTGATTTATTTCTTCTGCACAGATAATAAAGAATGCCTCTAATATTCAAGCTTTCAAGCAGCTTTATTTTGAGTGAATCATACTAGAAATTCTATGGCTGGTATTAATGCCCCACAAAACTACTTTCTTAAGAACAAACCGACTTACATTGAGAAAAAAATAAAAGAAAGTATGTAAAATAAGAAAAAAATAAAAGAATGTATGTAAAATAAGAAAAAAATAACAGAACGCTAACACAGTACATAGCTATCAAAAGGGCTCTAGTTCAACATGAATGAGAGATAAAAGATAATTGCTAAAATCCTTGAGGAGGAGGCCCAAAGGGGGAAGATATCCAAAATACTATATTTCAGCCTTCTAGGAGACTAAAAGCCCCAAAAAAGGAAAATTTTCTAACCAAATTGGTCTGAAAACTTCGAGGAACAAATTTATAGAAAATTTCCAAATTGGGCATCAATCTCTAGCCGCTTCAAGGCTTGAGAAGATATTCATCATGTATTTTTTCAATGTTAGTGTAGAAATTCAAGTCTTGAATGCATCGCTTTGGGTTCTAAATTCAAACTAGTTTTATAATTATTCAATCCACTATTTTTGGATATATCGCGCCCATCTTCCCAATGTTTCAAGAATTCCACGAAATCACTCAGAGAACTCCGTTCTCAATGCAGTTTTTCTTTCTCCCTTCCTTTGGTACACTAGTTATCTGAAGTTTATCATAACATTCTTTTTTCACATAAGGCAATTAAACATTTCAAGCGGCATTGATGGAAATTTTGGAATCATCATCTAATGTATACCTTATGAAACTGCAAACCCTCATCTAAAGATAAATAAAAAATGGTGAAGAGGAGGCTTCAAAGACAAGTTTGAACAACTAAGGCCTAAGTAATCTCTCGGAGAAGGTACAACTTTCAACTTGCATTGTACAATTATATCCTTTTCAAGGCTGATATCTTCCGAATATATACTTTTTTCTCAACTACGCCTTACCTCAAGTCCACCCATACCTCCTGAACTTATTATATAGAATAAGAATGTTAGTTTTCTAAACTTGTCTGGGTTACATTAACATCATATTCGTGAGATGATTGTAATTACTCAGTTAATATGATGTCTTCTTCTCTCCAAAACGTTTTTAACCAACATAACAGATCATTTTTTGTGGCAAACAGAAAAATTCACTGGAGGAGTTAATACAAAGATATAGAGTAACCAACAATCCAATATATATATTTATAAAATTAAATGCGGCCCCAAACCTTTAGGGGAATGATCCAATCTTTGCAACTGATACTGGAGTATGGATGAATCAAGATAGGTACGAATTGTTTTCCGATAAGTTCCATTAACAAGCAACAATGGAACAGCTGCTGCACGTCGTGCCACTGAGAAGGCCATTGCCAAAGCAGGATCCTCCGACAATGGCAACCTACAATAATACATATTTATAAACAACGCAGGAACTATAATTCCAATAGAAAAATTAACCATCATATTCCAATACCAAAAATCTCATGGCAGGATATTGAATACATGGATAGATTTTTTTAATAAATAAAATAAACTAAATAACAAGACTGAAGTTTTCAAATAGTGGAGAGTCTCAGTTATAACACTTGTGTAAGACACATGAATGGAATGTGTTCAAATGAAAAGTGACGTATGAACCAATACTTTTAAGGTTAGCCCAGCAAATGCCCATGGCAATGAGAGAGAAGAATTTCCATGGCAGGAAGCACTAGGTGTACTTGACATCTATCCCTGGCAACGGGCAACCATCTATATAAGGCCATGTTAGGAAAAGGAGATGGAAGAACGGTAAACTTTAATGCTTTAACTGGTCTGGAAACAATTAGTTGAGAACTCGATCTTAGGAGTTGGAAGCTGGATGTTAGTTGGGATATTCTTGGTTAAGTTCCTCTTAAACATCCGGGTGAAATAGGAGTTAGTGCTCTGGTAAGCTTTTTAGAAAGGAATTATGGTATTTAATTTCTCCAAGAAATTTGAGGTATTTTTAATGGATTAATTCTCGGGGTGTTCTTAATAAAAATGATAGCATCCAGAAGAGATACCCAAATCACAATCTTAACTTGAACTTGAAACCTAATGAAAAAAGACAGCAGAATATGCAAACCATCCCTTTATGTTCTGTCCTTGGCTTCTGTTCTGAAATACTGTGATGAATCTTTCATGTAAACCTCCCATTGTAAATGTTTTTTTGTGTTCTCCTTTGGATAATTTGGACAGAGTAGAAGAATGTTCAATATCACATAGAAATTTGAACCATATTCGAGATGTTATTTTGTTCTAGCCTTCTTAGTGTTTTCAATTCACACTTTCTGTAGTTGCTCACCAACTTCCTTGATCCTTTTTTTTTTCATAAATCTCTTATGCTAACGAAATTATATATAAATAAATAAATTTAAAATTACATAATATATTATTAAAAAAAAAAAAAGCACTGAAAGGTTCCTAAATAATTTCATTTTATAATTTTAAAATGCTATTAGAGATTTAAAAATAAAATCTATTGTCTAAAGCCCATCTTATATATTTAAGATATAAATAAAGAACATAACTTATAAGACTACATGATAAACGACATACATGGTCTGACTAAAGAGAGCTTTCTGTGAAGGTAACAACAAAGACGAAAGCCCATCCATTAGAGCTTTAAGATCCACGGGCAATTGTTTAATATGTCTAACTTTCTGCATCAGAGTTAGGAGAAGATTAAGATATACATACCATTAGTCCTTCCATAAATTTAGTATTATCAACCATACCTCTTGTGTGATGAAAAATAATTGAAATGATATTTTCTCAAAATAATGGAACGACCCGTCAGAAAGTGAAGGTGATATAATATGTCTCATTGACCCCCAGAGAGTAGCACCTAGGTGAGCCAGAAAAGTATCACGTGCTACAGTGTAGTTTTGGAACTCCTGCTTGATACACGAAATTAGAGAAAAGAATCATTCATGTTGAGAGTCAAAACGCTTCATCAAATCATAGTAAAGAATGCATTAAATGTTCCACAAAAGTAGAAAATAACACGATCTCTAAGAGTCTGTCACTTACCTCATACGTATCGCTAAATAAATTCCAATTCTCCATCCGTTTCAATGCATCTATGGCCTTCCTCTTATGATTTTCATCATATTCTTCACCATCAAACGATTGAAGCTCATTTTTTAAGTCCCGCATCCTCTCATCAAGTTCTGTGCCAAAAAACACCAATTGTACATTTTGAAATCAAACAACTATACAGTATGCTTTGTTTTAACAAGAAATGAAACTTTTCATTGATTAAATGAAAAGAGAATATTGCACAAGGAAACAAACTCCACAAAGGAGAGAGGGAGAAAAAAAAATAAGTAAATCTAGAGAGCAAAACAAAGCAAACCAGAAGTCCCAAAAGAAACTAAAGAAAGCAACAGAAAAAAAACACAATGCTAGAAATAGCCAAATAAAACCGCACTGAAAACCAAAAAATAAAAAGTGACAGCAATCGAACTTCGAAGCAGCAACAAGGAACCAAGGAACCAAGGACCAAGAATATACAGCATGCATCCTTTTGAAACACAATTTTATCAAGCAACAAGGTCAATTGAAGTAATATAGAAAATGAAGCTTGCATTCCAAAGGAGGAAAGAAATAACCTTCACAAAGAGCAAGTTTGACTTTCCTTCCCTTACAATGTTTGAAAGCAAAGAGCTCATATATGTCAATCTCTGCTAAAAGAATATCAATGGCTTGATGGTCTTTCTGCAAATTCCAAAACACAGGACAATTCAAAACAGGAGCTGCAAAACCTAATAAACAGTTCGACAAAAAAGATATTATCCAATTAAAAGGTTTTTTTTATAAGAAACGGAGACATATTTCTCAAGAGAAGCAGAGCAGCCTAAGGGCAAGGGGTAGAGATCACCCTTCCCCACAAAACTAACAAAGAAGAGCCTCCCAATACTTAATAATCATCAAAAGGCTGTAATTGTAAAAGAATTCAGTACGATTTGGACACCACCAAGAGGCATTGTGTTGAACTAAAAGTTAAAAGGAGGCAAAAGAAGAAGACACATCTTCGAACACCCCTATTTCTTGCCTCCGAAGGCCCTAAAGGAGGGAAAGTAGCACATCTCCAAAGTAGCACCTCCATAAGCCGATCACCAATTTTTTTGGTAAACAAAACTCCACCCCAAACTCATTAAGAATATTTGGCCATCCTTTGGCTGCAAGAGGAAATGTAGAAACAAGTGGTCGACGGACTCCTCTTAAAGACACAAACAGAAAATAGGAGAGATTATCAAAATTTGACACTTCCATTGCAGCTTCTAGTGGGTATTAAAAAATCTTTAGGCAAGCGACCATAATAGTTTTGCAGCTTCTAGTGGCTCTTATCCTTCATAATATTACTCCACTGCTGCTGTCTTCCCTTCTAGTGGCTCTTATCTTTTGTTGCCAAACCCCAATGCTCCACTCCATGAATAGCACACATGACCCATCTCCACAAATCATTTTCCTCTTGGGTCAATCTCCAAACCCATTCCATAAGGAGAGATTAACTTTTTTGATGAAGAGAACAAATTTCAAAACCATACATTGTCGGTAAAGCAGTGCATTTCTAGGAAACCAAGTGCGAAGCCGGTTTGAAGGTGGCACCGTACCAAATGAAGTCTAAGACAAATTTCTCAAGATAATTGACCACTTTGCTGGGGGCTCTCAAGAGAAAAAAGAAGAAGCATGGGAGGCTATTTAACACTTCATGGGCCAGGGTTAGGCGCCCCCCTGTAGAAAGAGACACCCATCTCCATTGATCAATTTATCTTCAAGCACTATGTGTTGACAAATGACTCAGGCAATCAGAGACTAGTATGAACAGAAAAGGTAAAATTGGATTGTCTTGACAAATGCCTCTAGATGGAATGATTTTACCTCTAAGCTTTCCATTAATGATAATTGAATACTTAACACTAGAGATACAAACGAGTTGGGCTCTTTTAATAGTGTTGGCAAGGAGTAGGCAAATCAGTTGAAGGATTTCCAGTTCAGGGTGGATGAGTGGAAAGATGATCTATTTCATTCTGTAATTTCTGTACGACTACCACTAGAAAACTCATCAAAGGCTATGGAGAAGGTTTTTCTATCAATTGACACAGAGCAGGTGGAGTGGTTTCATGGTGGAAGGGGCGGAGGTGGCCATGGCTTCTGGAGAAACTTGGGTTAGGAGCAGACATAATCATTTTCCCGAAGTTAAGTACCAAACCCTTCTATGATTTCAAAAATTTAAAACTAGCACTCTAATACAGTTGAGAAACAATTTCCACCAGTTGACCAATACCTATCACAAACACAGCTTTTCATTCTGTGGTGATAGAATGTAAAAAAAGATAATTACAATAACAAAGGCAACCAACTAACCTAAAAGAGTAAGGCAAATAATAGAACATTTAAGGGACCAAAAAGACAATATATTACACTCAAATGACCAAAGAACTAACAACTACAAAAATAGCATTGACCAACTGTAAGAATGTCCAGCCAAAACTAGGGCCAAATCCTCATAAATAAATGAAAAGGTAACTAATTTAAGGCATTAATCTCAACACCGATTCAAGTTTAGGGTTCAATTCATTCAATGGAAAGTTTGAAGTTAAAATTCACTAACTCAGTTAAGCATAAGCATTGGATACAACATGATTTTATCTCTTGCAAATTAAAATATATGGTTTGACCAAGTAATTAATTTCATCAATATACATTGCTTTTGATTCATTAATTAATATCCTATCACTTGCTCTTTATTATCAATTGTTAATACCATAATTAGGAGACTCTCAATCAAATATGAAATGCAAGCTATCGATGGACTTGATACATGCCTGTGTTTAACTTTTAAATTAAACAGAGTCATCCAATAAAGCATCTGAATAAGCTGGTTGAATAGGAACTATATCCTACTTCTAAGTTATAAAAAATTTACAAATTGTCAAAAGGATATTTTTATAATTGTCTTCTGTATCTTTCCCATATCAATTGCTTATTGATTTCTTAAGAAAGTTCATACATCACCAAAAACAGCAAATTTCTCCTGAATAGCATCTTGCAGGCGATCTTCAGCTTCATCTTCTGAGATTTCTGCATGCCAGAAATAAAGTATACACTTTTGTGAATGTAGACCAGTACGAAGTCAGAATGAAGTTTATAACTCAAAAATAGAGTAACATCTGTTTGGCTAAGAAAAATATAGAAAGGCAAAGAAATTTTAAATGCTTTCTCATAAGATGCTAACAAAAACAATGATAAATAAATTTTAACTTTATTTCTGGCACCCGGTAATTATTGAGAATTTTAAATGGCAGAACTACAAGGTGCTTAAATATTGTCTCACAAGATAAAATGATCGGTAATTACTAGCTGCCAGAAACAAAGTAAAGACCTATAAAACAGGTAAACCAGTAACAAAATATAGGATGATGCTTAACTCAAAAAACAGAGAACCTTTCTAGGCTTTAGAAACCATTTAAAGTCAACTTTCTGTAAAAAAATTTAAGCGGCGTTTGGCCACTTTTTTTAAATTAGAACCCTAGAAATCAGAACCGTGGGGCATTTATCTGGAAGGTTCAAAAGTCAAGGAACAAGAAAACTATATTTGGGATGCGGAGTTGTAAAGCCTAGAAATCAGAAATCTGTGTTCAGAAACTTGTGTTTGAGGTGCAGTGTTTTGAAACCGGGGTTGGACAGTTTTTTTTCTTTTTTCATTTTGCTACTTTGTTCTCTTTTTCTTGTTTGTATCAAAAAAAAAATACAGACAGAGCTTTCTATTTAAATAAGGGTCCAATCTTGAAGGATATCACGTCACATTAAAAAATAGAATTAAAACAAATGTGTACGTCAATTATCATGTATTATAAAAAAATTAGGAACTTTATTTTTCACATATAGTGAATTAAAATAAAATTTTAAACATAGCCTAATATTTGAAAAAAAAATTAAAGGATTAATTTTCTTACTTATGTAATAGTAATAATTTCTAACTAAGTTGTGGGCACAAAATATTGAGTTGCTTTTCAATGGTAATTCAAATATATAAATTTTAATTTAAAAAAATGATTTTAATGAAAAACGTTGTAGTATTTTATGATTTTCTTTCTTCCCCCATCCAAGGTCACACCATCCACTGCCCATCACCGCCATTGTCTGTCATCGCCAATTTTCCCCCCTCTTTTCTTCTTCCATCTTCCCCTTCCCCCTCCTTTCTCCTCTTCTTCCTCAAATTTTCATTAAAAAAAAATTGATTTTTTTGTCGATTCCAGGTTTGAAATCAAAGGGGTCCTTCATTTTCAGATCTTTCTCCCTTTGGTTTCCAGAAATTTTATTTAATATATATATATAGGGGAAGATGGGGAGAAAGGAGGAGGAAGAAAGAAAACGGGAAAAAAATCCAATAATTGAAAACAAATAAAAGTAATAATAAGCTTTGGCCAAATTAAAGTCATCATCACCTTGAACAGCACCAACCGTCTTTTCAACATTTGGTAGGCTTATCTCAGTTCGTACACCTTCACCACCAACAGCGGGCCCCCATGAAAAAGGGCCTGCGTTTAAATCAATAAATGCCCACCTGATGCAAAGCAGATATCATTGATGCAATACTCTTAGCATAATATCCTGCGGTGCATGCGGACATAGACGCTACCTGTCATTGCCAATCCATGTGTCTGTGAGACATTCAGCATGCAAACCACTGAAATCAAAAGATTTCAATCCCTTATCAAGAGGAAGCCTCATCTCTCTATCCTTCGCCTTCAACATCTGATCAATAAACACAAGCACGTACCGGAAGGAAATAACCATAAAAAAATATTATATAAGATGTTTTAACCAGAAAAACATGTGAGAGGTCTGTGTACCTGCTTAACTTTGATTTGAATGATATCAGCAGTTTCTTTTCCTTCATACAATTCATTGACTTTTCTTAGGGCATCTTGGCAGATGTTGTACCATTCCATCTTCAAATAAAAACCAAAAATTTTTTGAAATAATATAAAATTTTAAAATGTCAGTCAAGGGAGTTAATGGAATTTTATCTCAACGGACTGGTTAACAAGGATACTTACAGTATCAGTGTCTTCAGCTGTGGTCCATGCAAACTTACTCATCGGATGCTTTTCATATAAGGGTCTCTTAACCTTCTCAAGAGCTGCCAATCATTAAATATCATAGAATTTTGTAAGCTCTTATAGCTAATAAAGAGAAAAGGAAAATTTGAAAAAAACCCAGAAGAATTAATCATACCAAGAATAGTTTCTGGTGTGCTTTCAGATTGAAGAATTCTTGATTGCAAGTTTATGTCCTATTAGAAAAAGATCAATCATTGTTTATCTCATAAAAAATAAAAAATAAAAAATAAAAAAAAGTAAATGTTCTCATTAAAAAAAAGTCGTTTATAAATACCCAGACACTAGTATAATGAACCGATACAAAAGCACACAAAAAAATTGCATGATATAAGAACATTCAAATTAACAAATACTAAGTACTATTCTAAGTTGCTAACATAGTTCCTCGAAGTTTCAAAGTTTGCATGTGTTGATCATACTTAGCCACATGGGGGAGTAGTAAATTGTTCTTTATATAATGAATGCATTAAGCTCAACACCACGGAATTCTCAAAAGCTCTATACTAGAAAGTCTTCATACACTTGGACAGAAGACCAAATAACAGGAAAAACCATAGCACGTAAAAAAGGCACCCCTCCATGAAAGAAAATCCCAATAGCAGAAAAAACCATACACAGCCTCGAATCTATTGTATCTGCAAATTAAGCTCCTTAAGCTTTAACAAGTCATCAAGGAAATCCTAATCTCTACATTATCAAAAGCTTTTTCAATATCAAACTTCAAAATCTAACCCTTCTATTTTTATCTGTACTCTTCTACCATCTCATTAGCAATTAAAATTGGATCAAGAGTTTACCGGCCTTCCATCCTTCGGATAGAACCTTTTCAAGGACTTTATAAATTGAGGATGTTAAACTGATTGACCAGAAATCCTCAACAGAAGCAGCTAGTTCTTACTTCCGAGTTACACAAATAAAGTTCTCCCTCAAAACCAAATTTACATGCCCATTGTGGTGAAATTCTTGAAACAACCAAAAGAAATCCTCTATCAAATGCTGTCAAAATTTCATAAAAAACTGAAATGAGCCTTGGTTTAACCCATACTTTTAATGGCAAACCAAATTTCATTGTGGGAAGAGGGAGTAATTAGAATATTGTCTTCAGATCTAGAAGCCACATTCCCCGGGAAGTTAAGAGGAATAATTCTCTTGCCTGGAATCTTTGTATATAAAGATGGAAAGAACGGTAAAATTCCAGCTTCAATTTCTTCGGTAAAATTTCAGCTTCAATTTCTTTGTAATACAATAGCATATGTCCAGATCTTAATTCAAAAATTAGAAGCTTCCTCATTTTTTTAAGCTAAGAACTAACTTGTATGCTCATCCCCTTCTCGAAGCCATTGAAGTTTCCACTTCTATACAAATTCCTTTCTTCAACCAAGTAAAAATCCATGAACTCGCCCATCACCGAAGAATAAAGATCTTAATCTTGCATAGACCAGAGCCTATTTCTGATTTAGCATCAAAACATGGAAATGTCAGCAAGAAAATTCTTCTCCTTAACTTTCCTTTTAACTTCATATACAGCAAACCAATCTTTAAAAATGGATTCAAATTTATGAGCTTTGAGGAAATAATAAACCAGCCCAACCGTATGATCCATCTTCACATAATGACTTCTCAATAAGCTTCATACAATCTTGCACATTTAGCCTTGAATTGCAAAACCGGAAAGAAGGGCCCCAAATAAAACTACCGACTTCAAAAGTATAGGGAAATGGTCAGAAAAGGTATGTCCTTGTTTTGAAGCCCTTGGGCTATCAAAAAAAACATTCCACTATTTAGAAATAAGGAATCTGTCTAACAAAGGTTGAAGCTCATCTTCACCTAATCTTGAGTGCGTTAATTTGCCATTAGATAATTAATGTTATTTAGGCACTCACTCACTAGACACAAACCCACTATTTAAGCATGGAGGTGTAGCCTCAAACATCAAAGTTGTAAGCCTCTTTATATTAAAGATAGAATAAGCTTTGAGGCACCTCTTAACTGCCTCACCTTGAGGCCAAGGCTTGCACCTCAACCGATTTTAAAAACATTACACAAATGCACCACAAAATCACACAAAACATCATGGTGGAAGGAAACATCTTAAATCCTAGGTCCAACTATTGTTGTGGAAGAGTCCTAAAAATTGTTACTTCCTTATCTACTTTGCTATTCGCTCCAAATAAGTGACGGTAAAAAATTGTTGAAGTGCTTCCTCGAGAAATTGGAATATTAGTCCCCTAAGATACCTGTTGGAAGCTAAACTTGAAGAATTTGCTAATCTTTCTAATACGCTCCCTGATGCTCAACCAAATTTTCAAGAGGCAAATACAGGGTCATTTTCACGTAAATCATGTTTGTACATTGTTTCCAAAGAAGCAATGGTAAAAAAACTAATAACTAAAGCAGTATGGACGCCCAAGACTCCAGAAAATGATTAAATTCTTTCATCTGAACTATGTCCTCAGCCAACTAAAACACATTGCAAAGGGTCCAGAGATAAAACCCCAAATTTTGTCTCGCCTCTAGTAGTTGAATCCTTTGTAGACAGAGCGCCAATGCAGAAACACCTTTATATTCATGGCGACTTTATATCTCAGGTTGGAAATAGATCATATCATGTGTTTCTTGGGCAGTCCCAAGCTCCCAAGATGATCTTTTTGTGCAACTAAGTTATGGACACCCTTTCTTTTAATGCAACTAATCATTTTCAGAACTTCTTTAACTAACCCCTTTCAGATCAGAAATGCTTCTGTCACAAAAGGAACAGCCGCACCTTTTCTGACATGAAAAATCCCATGAACAAGCTTTAAAGGACGTAACTTCACAGTTTTAAAAGGATTCTCCTCTAATCAATAAAACCTTCATTCAAAATTATGAATGGGCACCCTTTCAAGCACAAGGCCATAAGTTATCTGGACCAGCGTGGTTAACGCTAGTATATGGCACATCTAATTGAAGAAAAATCATCACAATTTTTTATGATTCGACAAGTGATATTGAAACTTAGGGATGCAAAAGAATTTTTAAGTTGCTTCTTGTCAACCATGGCCACTTGCTTATGTAGTTATAAGAAATGATACACTAATGCCAATTGGAATGCCTTTTTAGTTTGTCATGGACTCGGTTGATACCTAATCTTTCTGTGTACTCAACCTTTATGGAATGAATAGTTTTCTTATCCATCATTTTAAACTAGACAGATCGATAGAGAGATTCCCCCCTACACGAGGAAAGCAAGACTAAGAAAAGGATTCTAACTCAAACAAGAATATAAATCTTACGTGCACATTCAACAAACAAACAGGGAAAAGGAAAAAAAAGAAACTTTAATTTTTGTGCTCCGGTAGTGTGCATAAATCATGTTTCTTTGAAAAGAACATACCCACACTTCTTATAGATGAAGAAGTTTTGTAAGTTTTCATTGCTCTAAAAAAAGTTGTTTAAAAAGAAAAAACAGATATTTTATTGATAAATAAAATATGTAAATGACAAAAGAGGTAAAATAGCCTCAAATCCCAGAGTAGATTATAAAAAGATTTTCCGATTTTCCACTTCAGCCAACCAAATCGAAAAAAAGAAAGAAAAGAAGTGAATACCTCTTTAAGAAAGTCCATCTCCGATTCAGATAAACCTTTCCTGCAATAGTAATAGAATAATCTTTAATGAAACAGAAGAACAAGGAAATACCACAATGTCTCTCATGATTCAACATGTCAACATCTGACAAGGCTCACTCACAAACCTTTCTTTCTTATATTCAAATTACTCCAGTCAAAGAGATCTATATTCAAATCATTTAGACTTTTGCATTCGCATGATCATAATGGTGCAAGACATAAATTATTTATGCTGCTTGCATGATTAATACATGTGGAATAACAGCAATCAGTAAACAAAACCAAGAGGATACCATGATCAAGCAAAAGTTGAAAGATTCAGCTCACCATGATGCTCAAAATAATTAGAAGATTTATAACACAGACTCTTGCATTATCAGAAACAACCATAATGATATCTAATTCTCTTTTTTTAGTACAACAAATGTGGGGTACCATAACTATATTCAATTCTCTTTTTTTAGTACAACAAATGTGGGGTATGGAGATTTGAACCTCCAACCTCAAGGAAGGAAGTAGATTACAATTAACATTGAGAATAAAAATTGATTTCATTGATATGAAAGAAATAAAAAACTATTGCTTCTTGTTCAAAAAGAAAAAAAAAGAACAAAAATTTCAAGGAGACCTACTCGTTGAAAACAAAAAAAACAAATAACCAAACCTAAGGCATCCCCACCCCATTGGTCCTTTAATTTCTGACAAGTCATCCCTTCCCCCTCCCTCTCTTTCCCCTTCCCCTCTTGCTGGCCCCGTACTCCCCTCACCACCACCCACCCCAATGGCCCCTACCCCAACCACTGGCCCCACCCTGACTACTCTCTCACTCTCTTCATATCTAAATATTATAAAATAATAAGAAATAAATAAATATGATTCCAAAGCAACCAATCCATAGCAGAACCAAACACTAAGAATCAAAATCCCTTGTTTCTGTAACTCAATCTTCTTCTTATCTTCTTCAATGGAGCCACAAAATCCAACTAGTCTGTAACACCCAATTTGTGAAACAAATATTATATGGTAACTTTTGGTATTTAGTGAGTTAATGATGGAATAAATAAATATTTATAAAAAAAACGCAGAAAAAACGAGTTTTTCAGCCAACACCGTACACTATAGCCGACAACGACAGCGTACAGTGGCAACGGCGTGCACACAAGGGAGAAGCGAGCTTCAGACCAATTTTTGGCTGGATTTTTTAGCATAAAGGGTGCTGGAACAATTTAAAGAGAGAGGGGACGACGTTGAGGGCGAAAACAAAAGATGAAGGCCAAGATTTGGAGGAGTAACCCGAGACCCAAGTTGTAGCGTCGGTGAAGAAAATGAACAAAAATCTGAGCGGTCATACTTGGAGTTGAAGCACAATTCTGAAGGGATACCATCGTGGGGGCAAGAAGAACGATCCTCGTGAAGAGCCCGAATGCTGAAACGCCAAGAGGGGGGAGAACGAGTTGAGATTTGAGTACGTTTTCTGGGTTTACTGTGAGTTCCAATCAACCCTATCTTGCTCAATTTTGAATGGAACTTGTTGAATATGGTCTTTGGATTCAGAGTGACGAGATCTACAAGTCTTGTGAAGATTTCAGGCGTGATCAAGGGCAGTAGGAGAAGATACGAGCAATGGAAGTCGACAGCAACAAAGGAAGAAGCAACATTGTTGGTAAGCGTATGCATGCTCGTGAGAGTGATGACCCGATTCAAGTGAACCAGTCCAAACCGGTTCGCCTAAGCCTGACCCAGCAGTCCGAGGCAATTTTCAGCGTAACGAAGATGTTGGGGAGAGAGAACCACGTGGACTGACATTTTGGTAAAGGGTTCTTCTCAAGAAAGATGGAGGGTGGGGAGAGGGAAAGACATGAGAGAGATAGAGTGGTTCAAAGAAAAGGATTTGTGAAGGCAAGGTCGTGGATCTCACCCCTATCAATTTTTGCTCAATGGAGATGAGAGAGTCGAAAGGATGGGACCAGCAAGGGAGGGACCGATGAAGGAGGGAAGGGGGAAGGAAAGGGGGTGGGAGTTGATAAGGGGAGTGGGAGTGATTACGTTAACTTACCATCAAAAAACTAAAATGGAATCATTCTAAGCCTTAGAGATGAAAGAGTAAGTTTTCAAAAACCTAGAGACTAAAACAGACAATTTTCCAAAAAAAAAAAAAAAAATTAGCAATATAATAAACAACCAAAAAAATCCCTAGTCTTGCAAAAATCAGCCTAATACAAGTGTCAAATGACAATATGCCCACTTCCAAACACCACCAAAGCAAAAAAAAAAAAAAAAAAAAAAAAAAAAAAAAAAAAAAAAAAAAAAAAAAAA
>NW_019268541.1:1860500-1867347 GCF_002738365.1 Cucurbita moschata
AAAAAAAAAAAAAAAAAAAAAAAAAAAAAAAAAAAAAAAAAAAAGAGCATCATGAGAATCCACAACAAAAACCATGCAAACCTTCAGACTTAATCTAAATAGAGGGCGATCCAGTTTATTCAAAATAAGTAATTTCCTTTCTCAAAACTAACAAAGAAGGATTTGCTGACAATACGATAAATGCTTCCCATGAACATGGTCGTAAACTTTTGATGGATTTGATTTTCTTGATAACATACAGGTCAGATTGCAATATTTAGCCAATTCTAAGACTATTCAAGATGGATCAGAAAAAAAAAATTGTTTCCATCACTGATTGTTCAACTGTCTGGTTAATCTCTAGTAATAAAGTTCAGAAAAGAAACAAATCAAACAAACAAATTTGCAGTAAGGATTTGCTAAGAAATTTACATACCGGTATCCATATCTGGGCCTTTTTGGGTCACGCTTGAGATTTAGAATAAAAATGTTATAAGCATTTTCAAGTTGAAGGTACTCCACAAAGCTAGTGAAGAGTACATCCATCAGGTCCACGTCTACTTGCCAGAGAGTATCATTCCCATCCCTGCAACCAGGAGATACATTTAACAGCCAGAAGTGTCGATCTAAAAACTAAAGCCAAAGCCAACATTTCTCAAACAGCTTCAACAATGAGAATATAATGAAACAATAAATGATAAAACTAACAATACTATCAAAATTACCCATTATTGGATACATCTTCTTTGCGAGACAAGACATTTCTTGCAAGCTCAAAGATTGAAGTAACCTTCTCACCCGTTTGAATTGCATGAACAGAGAAACTGCAAAATTTCAACAAGAACATTTTTCATGAGAAAATTAAGGATATCATTTCAAACCTTGCAAGCTTGAGCTAAATAGTCATTACTAACTTATCACAACCATAAAATAAGATATTTAACTTCCTCAAAGAAGCTTATCAACTTTGGTTCCCATAATATACAAAGTACCAGTACAGCATTACTTGTAATTTATGTGACTGACGAGGGGAAGTTGGTGCTTCAAAACTTTATCCACGCTGATCTTATAAAAAGGGGTTAGCACCTCCCTGACTTGTGGAATCCGTGTGTGTTCAAAGATATGATCAAGTTTCGTGAACCAACGTTCAAGCTCTTCCGGATGCAGCTTGAATTCTAACAAGAAAGAGGACTCTTAGATCATCCACATAACAATTCACAACCAAAGCTAAAAGTCCAACCGTTAAACAAATTCATAATCAGGAACATTACATACCATGGTTTCCTTTCCCTTCAAATCCTATAAAAATGAAATTCACAGGGACTGGAAGGTACAAGGATTCAACTTCAAGAAGCTTCAAGTAATTTGCTATATTACCTGCGATGGAAGATGAACGTGAAAAAAGAGACTTTGAATGGTGCACTTGCTTTTTCATTGTATTGGTTCCACATCATATTACAGTAGAGACATCAAGAAATTTCACTAAAGAATTTATTGAAGAAAGAGATGTAGAAAAGAATCAGGTTTGACATAGACCCAGGGAGGATTAGGAAATTGCCAAAAAGAATACAGAATTTAAATAATAATTATATGAAATGAGCAAAGATAATACAACTCCCTTGTCACTGACACTCAAAATGACAATACAAACACTATTTTACACCAAACCAACTCTAGATCTAAATATTTGCCATGAAATACACATTTATTTCAGACTATCTTTCACAGGTACGGTAGACTTTCTAAAGGAAGATTTTAAGATAAAATAATAAACTCTGTAAACCCACCAACACCAACCAAGCTAAAAGATATCCCCTGCGAAAACATACATCAATAAGTGGAGACTTACAAAACTTTTTACATGTTCATTTACAAGAAGAAACATGAAAGGAAATGAATGTAACATTTTCAAGAATATGTATAAGAATAAGCAGAGTGAGCTATTTCCTAAATGAAGGTTAAGAGACATTTCAGATGGCTCCGTATCTGGCATGAATCCATCGGTGTTGCAGAGTTGTGACATGGCTAAAGATTTTTGCACCGAGATTTTTAGAGGCTTAGAGCTCTCCCAACAAGAGTTTAATCACAGTATAAATCTAAATTTTCTCACTGCACTCCACGAACTACTCTTCACTTAGATGACATCTAACCAACTCCCATGCTTTAACGTAAGATAAACCAAACAAAGTACCAAAAGACTCCAACTCTCACGACACTTATATTATTAATAAAACAGAAACTCTTACACTGGTTAGACTGATGCAATTACCTGCCTTTGTGTAGTTAACCACACTCATTTTCTCAGGGCTAGATGATTCCAGATCATCAAAATCTAAACAATATGTCAAAAAAGAGTAAAACAAATAAATAAATTAAAATAAAACAAAAAAACAATTAGCAATAGATTAGAAACGTATATAAGCTTTGAAGTGATAAAGATAAGAAAGTTAGACATACCACCACGTATGACTGTCTCACTCCAAAACCTACTCTTATCTTTAAGGTTGAACAAGGAGAATACAGATGACTTTACACTTTTACGATTTCCAGAGGAAGATGCAAACGATCTTGCTGCTAATAGCTGATGAGAGCACACGAAAGAAGTTAATACAAATGCATTTGTAAGTTAACATGCTAACCATTCCTCAGAGGTCATTATCTATTCTATAATGGAAAGAACTAACTGGATCATCATTGCTCCAGGTGAAGTAGAGCAAGGTATAGGAAACTCATTCAAGGCTGTGCGCAACTATATCCCAGGCAGACCAGATTTATCCAATGAAATATGTGAAATTTGTGCTCAAAAATAAATATTCATCACACTTTTAGAGGGAGTGATTAAGTACTTTTCTTGCCGAATAAAAAAAGAATTTTTTTTAACAAGAAATAACCTTTCATGGATAGATGAAAAGATACTAACGACCTTCCTATGAGCAAAAATTAACAAGTAACAAACAAAAAATAAACTAACAATAAAGGCCAAAACAGAAACCCAGGAAAGACAAACACATTAAAGAACACAACGAAACAAAAAGAAAAACCAAAAGAGAACCAAAACCATGACCAAAAAACAAAGAACCAAAGGGAACTAGAAAACCACTGAAACCAACAGCAAACAACTCTCAAGAAGCTGAAGCCAACCAGACAAAAACAACACTCCAGCCACTCCAAAAGCTTTCACCTCTAGCAAACAAAAAAGACAAAAGGGGCTGCCCCACGGCAGAAAACGCTTTGAACCAAAAAGTGCCAAAGCAAGAAACGACAGCCAGGAAAATTTTGGACGCAAAAGAATCTACAGAACTCAACAAGCCTCTAGAGAAAGCCACGGAATCCTGGGCCTTAATCCTGTAAACCTCAATGCCACAATCATTTATGAAGGAAGATAAATAGTTTGTCTTTAAGCACTTTGAAGGAGTTAGAATCTTCTTGAAAAAGATTGTTAAGGACCTCCTCAATAGCCTCTTCAACTTATCATACCACAAGACGATTGAAAGTTGAACTCCATGTCAGAACTACTGATACTCACCATAGAATCTATGTACATCTCCACTCGTTCTCCTAATAATATTGCCTTGTTGGAAGTCCCATTTGTTGAATAAGAAACTCCCTTGGAAAGACAAGAATCCTCGAAAGAGGGAGAGGAAATGATGGCCATAGGGAGAAAGTTAGGCTCGAGAGACTCCTCAAATAAAGAATTATAGATCATTAATTGAAGGATCCAATAATTGAGTAAAATTTTCCTCAAGGAGGTCCTAATTCTATTTGGGAGAATCTTTCTATGGGTTTTGTTATGGGTTACCTAAAACTCAAAGAGGGGTTGATTTTGCGCTGGTGGTTGTGGATAGTTATAGCAACATGACTCATTTTTTGGCTTGTAAGAAAATATTTCATGTTATCCCAATTGCTAACTTGTTTTTTAAAGAAGTGTTTGTTTGCAAGGAATCCAAACATCTATAGTTTCCATTTGTGGTGTTAAATTCTTTAGTCGTTTATGGAGAACACTATGGCAAAAGTTTGATTCAGCATTGAATTTCAGTACTACATGTCACCCTCAAACCGATTGTCAAATACAGATGATTAATCAAACCCTTGGTAACTTAATCTGTTGCCTTTGTGGAGATAAGCCCCACCAATGCGGCCAAGCCTTGCCCCAAGCAGATTTTGCCTTTAAACACTTGAAGAATCAAGGGAAGTCGCCATTTGAGACCGTTTACACTAAACTTCCTTGTTTGACGATCTTGGTTGTTCAACAAGAGGTTGAGGAGATGGTTGCCCATTTACCCATTGGCTAAGTAACTCAAGGACGAGTTTTATTTAGGGAGAGGAATCTGATGTAGTACAGTTTTGTATTTTCTGTTTGTGTGGCTTTCTTTTATTATTTTCTGTTTAGTCACAATTGTTTTACCCCCTTGTTTATCATGGCTTCTTACAAAGTGATTTGAATGTTTAGTTTAATCTTTACTTGGGTAGTTGGTAGCCTTTTAAATAGGGGTCCCTAGGTTGTATCTCTTTTCTCCTTTTGTCCATCCTGTTCTCCTTTTGTCCAGTGTTCCATGTGGAACGTGAGAGAAACTTTTTTTTGGGAAGATAAGTGGATTGGGGAAGCCCTCTCTGCTTTTTTTGTCCATGTCTTCATCAATTATCCTCAATGAGGAAACGGTTGCCTATGGTTGTCATTTCCCTTTCTTCGACCGCCCATTCCTCTTGCTTAGGCTTTTGTATAGCACTTTTTTCCATAATTGGGGAGATTTGTCGTAATCTAATGATAAGAGATGTTTGTTGTTGGAGTCCTAGCCCAACAGATTGTTTTTCATAGAAGTTCTTTTCCTTTTTCTCCGTAAATCCTTCTCCCTGTGAGGTTTAGATTTTTGTATTGTTGTGGAAGTTGAAATTTTCAAGAAGGTTAAGTTCTTGGCATGTTATCCACAAAAGAAAACATGTTAGATTGGGTGTCACAAATGTTGTCCAATCTGTTTGGTCTTAGGCATTGCATTTTTTGTAGGAGGGAAGCGGAGGACCTTGATTGTATTTCTTGGAACTATGATCTTACTTATTCAATTTGGAGTAGGTTTTTTCAGGAGTTCGGCCTCGTGTTGGCTAGGCATAAGGGTTGTAGAGAAATAATTGATGAGTTCATTCTCCACCCCTTTTTGCAAGAATGGTCATTTTTTGTGGCATGTCAAGCTGTGCTATTTTATGCGATCTCTGAGGCGAGAGAAACAATAGAGTTTTCAGAGGGATTGAGCATTCTCCGAGTGATCTTTGATTGGATGCCCTTGTTACAATAGCTCTCCTCTTTTTTGTGGGTGTTTCTTGTTGTTCGCTTTTGTATTCTTTCATTTTTCTTGATGAAAACGTGGTTATTCATCAAAAGAAAAATGAAGACAGGAGTTCAATCAGTGAAGTTCAATTGGGGGTTCGGAAGCTGCTTTTTCCGAATAGCAGGTTTATCAAGCTGTGAATTTATTAGGGACCAGTTAGTCTCCTGGTCCAGGGAGATTCGTTATTTACTAAGGAACAACAGTAGAGACATGACCAAAATAGTTAGACTAATTATATGATCATCTTTCACAATAGATACTTTTTTCGATAGACCTTCCCCGTAGAAGAAGCTTGAACGTCAGAAATGACGTACGGGTGAATCAAATTCGAGTATCTCAGTCTTTCCATTTACTTCACCAAATTCCTCCTCAGAGACGCGAATAAACTCCAATCACAGGTCAATTCAACTTCATGAACAAAACAGCTTAAAACAACAAACGAAAGCAATAAATACAAAAAACTGCTGACCGGATCTCCAATGAAGTATATGACGAACGAGATTATCGACCATAAATTCTCCAATTCGTTGAAAACATAAAAGAAACAAATTGCAACAGAATGTTACCAGGAAAACAATACAGAGTAGCTGCAACCGCATTGGAATCCAGAATCTCCCAGCAGAAGATCCACGATGATGACCCATCATTGATCGCAAAAGGAATTCAGAAATTGCCGCTCAGAAAGCTCCGAATCGCTTTATTGTTTGCGTTTGCCTGTGCTAACCTGTTCAGGCGACGCAAGATTGAAAATGGGGGAAAATGAATAAATTAATAATAAGAACCTAAAAATTACCTAAAAATTATTATTATTTTCATTATTTTCAAAAACACCTAAACATTAAAATTAAAGAAAAATGTATTTTTAATATTTAAAAAACTTTTAAAATATTATTAAAATTTAAAAACATATAAAAGTTTTATCATTTTTATTATAAATTAATGATAAATGTGGTTTTTTAATATTTTAAAATATTTTAAAATGTTATTGAAATTGATTTTTGGAAGTTTATAATTTGTATTATAAATTATTTTTTAAATATTTAATTTTTTAAAATATTGAAATTTAAAAGTATATATATTAATTTTAATGCCAATGCTTAAAGTTTATAATTTTTATTATAAATTAATGATAAATGTATTTTTTTTTAATATTAAAAAAAACTAAATATTATTGAAATTTTAAATGATATATTTTAATTTTTGAAAGTTTATAATTTGTATTATAAATTATTTTTTAAATATTTTAATTTTGTTTAAATATTGAATTTTAAAAGTATATATATTAATTTTAATACCAATATTTAAAGTTTATAATTTTTATTATAAATAATGATAAATGTATTTTTTTAATATTTAAAAAAAAATTAAAATATTAGTGAAATTCAAAATGATATATTTTATTTTTTGAAAGTTTATAATTTTTATTACAAATTATTTTTTTTAATTTTTTAAAATATTGAAATTTAAAAATATATATAATGTTTAAAAAGCTGAATGTATTTTAATTTTCTATTCAAGGTTTTTTTTTTTTTTTTTTTTTTAATTCC
>NW_019268541.1:1868290-1912261 GCF_002738365.1 Cucurbita moschata
TTTTTTTTTTTTTTTTTTTTTTAATTCCCAAATACAAATAGGTTTTTTTTCCAACGAGCATCCATTTCTCAGAACTCTCGAAAGTTCATTTCTTTCACTTCCAATGGCGGCCAGGAACTCTCTGCTGAAGCATCTTAGGGTTCATGTGCAGGCCCTGCCTAAAACCAACAGCCCCATTTTCTACGTCAACCCTTTCAATGCGATTCGACGCCGTCTCTTTTCCGAGGAGGTTAGGGGTTCTTTTCTCGACAAATCGGAAGTCACCGACCGCGTCATTTCCGTTGTCAAGAAGTTTCAGAAAGTCGATCCCTCTAAGGTACGAGAAATGTTCTATTCCTTTTAGGATTTCTCTAATTTATTGTGTCTGATTGCAAATTAAATAATTTATTGAGTTTCTGCGAGCTTGGTTTTGTGTTTTTCCGTGGTCTTCAATTAGGTTATTAGCTATGAAATTTAGGGTTGATTTGGCTGTAAATGTTAAGACAAGATGTGAAATCATAGTGGTTACATTTTGTGATTTTATTGTATTTGCAAATTTGATCGGTAGCGAATTAGAAATGTATCGTATATCTATGTTTTATTAGAAACATCTTTTAGAATAGGATACATAATTCAATAGAAAAAAAATCATTCCGCAATTGCATTCTTGGGGACCAAACAGTATAGCAATTATTTGGATCATACTTTCAGTATATACAATTTGTGTCCTCTATTATATATTTTTATAGTTATTGGCCTCTCTTTTATAGATCAGAAAGGTTTTTCCTCCTATTGAATTTGCCCCCTCTACATTTCTATAGACTGAAATGTACCCTCACTATGTTCTTCCCCCTTAATTTGTTCCATCTTTTGCTCAAACTCATGCTTTTGGCATCTCTTAAGATTACTAATGTTCTTATGTTATTATAAAACTCATCACTTTAATTTGTTTTTTCAAAATTGATTTTTTTTTTTTTCAGATTTTCTTTTAATTTGTAACTTTAAATTTACATTTTGATGCAATAAATAGTGTCTAAAGCTTAGATATTCTATGGATAAGTGTTGTTTTTCCTATGTAATTTTAAATATTGGTTTATGTATTTAAGTGTGCCATTGTCACCTTGGAGAGTGCTTTGCATGTTTCTTTTGAGATAGGCCCTTGCCTTTGCGGGGGGACTGCAAATCATATTAAGCTGCTGTCACATTAGAGCTAGGCCCTTGCTTTTGCCTAATTCCACTTCTTTGAAGGATGCTGTTGTTCCTAATATCGAACTGTAATATGTTGTTCTTGTTTCGGGAAGGCTCAGACTGAGACTCTTTTACAAGCTTTTTTTTTACATAACTAGTTAGTGACCTCACTACCTATTAAGACAAGATCTCTCCTGTTGAATTTTCCCTTTAATCTTCATGGTCCTTGACTCCTTGGTGAACCAACACCCCCCAGTGAATGAATGGAAGTTTTATGGTATCTTAACTCGTGCGATTGATCCATTTTTTTGCCATCTTTCTTTCACTGATTGATAATTGGTATTATAAATTATCCGGCAGGTTACTCCAACAGCCCATTTCCAAAATGATCTAGGCTTGGATAGCTTGGATACTGTGGAGGTTGTGATGGCTCTTGAAGAAGAGTTCCGGTTTGAAATTCCCGACAACGAAGCAGACAAAATCAATGCTATCAACCTTGCAGTTGATTTTATTGCCTCTCACCCTAAAGCAAAATAGACGAAAGCCATACATGCTTTCACTCAGGTTTCTCCTATTTCGATGATAAAATTAGATACTGTTAGATGTCTCTTATTTGTCTCTCTGTATTTTGTTGGTGGTTTTCCATTTGTTTATCCTAATTCTTATTGAAGAGAATGATACTTGGTTGAGCCAGCTTCAAGCTGCATGAGTTGAGGCAGACTGTTATTGGCTATACCAAACCTGCATGTGTTGATGCAGACTGTTATTGGCTTTAATGAATCAACTGAGTTTATGTTTCAATAATGATTTTATGAGCTTTTCCACGAACTTGTGAACTAGTTGAACTTGTGTTATATAAGTTAAAGATTCACATTTTATCTGAATCTTATAAAATCATATAATTTGTATTCTAAATTGCCAATTTGAACATAACCCAACGACTTCAATTTAAACATAACCCAACTAGTTAAGTCGTGCCTTTGATCCAGAGGTCATATGTCCAAATCTTCTCTTGGTTTTTTTAACTTTGCAAAAACATGGGGAATTCCATGTTTGAGTAAGTGCTGAGATGATTGAATCCGTTCAATTTGTTAAGCTTATTATTATTACGATGATTTGTAGATAGTTAAGGCGTTTTTGAGTTCGATGAGTACTTATTTATTCAGGTAGATTGGTTGTTTTTGTTAGATGTGGTTTAGGTATTCTAAGAAGAGAACACTTTTTTTTTTTTTAGATGTTTTTGTTCGATTGCAAGTGTTGGTTTGGGTTGGGTTGGGTTGAATTTTACTCATTTTATTTTTCCTTTTTAAAATTTTAAAAGTGTTGATTTAATCAATTATCAAACCCGAATCCTTCTAAGGACTCAAAATTTCCAAGAAGAGAACATTTTACAACACAAAATGAAAAATGAAAAATAAGAAAAAAATTGTAACATTCTGAAAAATTTCACTAAAGTTTTGAAAATTTAAATGAAAATTTTTATGGGTATGGAGAAATAGAGAGGGCGTAAATGGTAATAGAGAAGCTCACAACTATATTCTTAACCAATTGTATTGTACCAAAGCCGAATATTGAACCTTACGCCATGGTATTTTTCTGTAGACAAGTTTTATAAACATTGAAGAGAAATAAATAATTCAATGATTTGATAAAAAAAAATATTACTATGATTGAAGAGAAAAATAAGAGTATTTGTGTCTAATACTAAAATAAAAGATAAAGTTTAAACCTTATGATTATTACGGAACCATAGACATTTTTCAAAAAGCAAGTTTAATCCTCTAAATCCCTTGCGAGGCCATTCTAAACCCAATCAAAATTAGTAATTCTCTAAAAAAAAATGCTCAATAAAAAAGTGCCTTCTCACAAGCCATCTCTAACATAAGCTGAAATCCAACTAAAACCTAATAAAAAGATCATAAAAAATCCAACCCAAAACTAAACATAAAGACTTTTGAACATTACTACAAAATCAACCAACATCAAATGTTCATAGAAAAATAATGTTCGGATCATGTAGGAACTGTCATTGTCTATATTCAAATGTTCCTGTCCCAAACATCTATATACAGAATGATTTCCAACTATCTTAGCAAGAAGAGGGATGCTGTTGAATTGCTTCTTCTAATCGAGTAGATATACTCTTCCTTGCATTATATTCTTTGAAATTCTAAAGAAGAGAAGAGAAGAGAAGAGAGATTTCAGCTGGATCTTACAGCATCAATGGCGAGAACCAAATCATCAAATTTTGCCCCAGTTACTACTTTAACGACCTTTTTGTCCTTTAGAATTTTGAAGGTCGGCACGACTTTTATCCCGAGTTCCTTTGCCAATGGCTGCCAAGTAAAATCACCATGAGAGACAGAACTCAAGTGTTCTTGCAAGAAAGTACGGATCATGAAACGAACCTTATTGTCTTGGTTGCAGTCGAGCTTTAGAAAGACAACGTCGAGATATTTCTCGGACAACTCTTGAAATTTTGGGGCCATCACTTTGCAGGGTCCACACCTTTAGTGTAATATGTAAAGACGAAAAAAGAAAAGCAATTAAGATCATAAGCTTGGAAGTTCATAAACACAGACAATAATTAATGAATATACACTTTTCACAAATGATCAATGTCGCAAGGAGTCTGAAATAGCAGATCAAAACAAGGCCAAAGAGAAGATTCTGCCCGAAAATTAGCGAAAAGTTCATGCATTGTGTAATTAAAGCTAAAGGAAAGATCAGAAAGATCCAAAAGGTCATAACATATAGATGTGATTTGAATTAAGTTTGCTCTGCATCCAAATCGTGGTATGAAGTTGGTTAAATCTATAGTATTCAAACAAGTTAGGGATCCTTTAACACAGAGCTCAATGATGCTTCTTCAAACAAGCTGTTCAAACAATTTCAAACGACACAGTCCAAGAATTACTCAATGATCTAATATAAAATAAAAATTATTCAATGTGGCAGCCACATTGTTCCAGCCTCTTCAAACAATTCTCCTAATACTGTCACAGAAATTTCAGCTACTGAACTGAAGTTAGGCCAGTGCAAGATGTGAATTCAAAATAATATACATTTCAGAATCATTTGACAATCAGGCGGACTAACTAGCACCGAAGTTTCTTTCCAATTTCATAAACAACGAGATCTATACTCTACTCTACGCATCGCCTAGCTCGACTAGTCCGTAAAAAGAAAGTAGCAAACCAGAAATGACGTACAATTATAATAACATTCATATCCAGAGCCAGATTCCTGAACAATCTCATGCAGTAACCTACAGAAATCACAAAATTAAGAAGCAGAGACATATGGATGCACGGAAACACGAACCATTGGGTGTACATATCGAGCACAACAGTTTTATCACCAGCGGCATTGACGATGGGCCAAAACGTGTCTTTGTTGACCTCGGTGACCTTGCCGACAGTAGCGCCAGCAATCTCCAAGCTGGAATTGATCTTGAAGGACCGATTTCCACTGGAAACACCAATGCTCCTGCTACTAGTGACACTCAACCTCTTTGAACTAAAGCAGCCGCTCTTAGCATCGGGAAGTGCGGCAATCGGCTGCCTTCCGCTGCAGGGCAACGACGGCGAGGATCTAATCGACGGCGGAGAGAGAGAAATACGCAAAGCCATGGAAGAGAGAGAGAGAGAGACTGCGAAAATGGTTCAGGAATGGCGGAGGAGAAACTGAACTGAAGCTGCCGGACAAGACGTCAAGGGGGACGAGTTAACAGAATTACGAATTTACCCTTAAGGTTTGAGAGAGCTGCCGCAAGTGTTAGGGGTGTTTTGGTCATTTAGAATTGTGGATTGTGGTGGAGAATGGGTGGACATGAAAAGACTTAAATGCACTTTTTTGGTTGAAGACTGAGTGAAAATTTCAGGGGTAGGATTGTAAATGTACGTGAATGAATCATCATTCTTTTGGGGATGTGTGAAAGTACATTAATGCCCTTGAGATACCTGGCTTCGAAGTGTGAAACAAAGGGCTATTTGAGGACAGGATAAAAAAAGAATATTCCTCTTAAGTTTTGAGTTCCGAGTTATTTTGAATATATTCCCGTTCAAAAAATTAACCCGAACACAACTCGAAATGTCACCCAACCAACCCTTATAATTCAAATTGGGTTAATTCCGATTGTCGAGTTGGATGTACCCTAATATCTACATAGTCAACATCAATACTTGCACGATTCTTATTGATGTCAACAAGTGAATGGTCGAAACTGGTATCAAATTCGAAGTGATGAATGAATCTCGTCATCGAAACTAGTATCAATGTTAGTTTCAAGCATACTGAACTATGAACGTGAATTAGTATTTCCTCGACCAACAAAATTAGTAATTCATTATCTTTCACTGCTTGTCTACATGTCGTGTCATTTAGCCATTAAAATCACCCACAAAAAAAATTAATAAATGAATTTCAATATTATAGAATTAAAAAAAAAAATTACAACCAAAAGAGATTTTTTTTTTTCTTTTTTCTTTTTTCTTTTTGCTTTTTGCTTTGGGAGAGCAAAATAAATAAATTATGGTAAAAAAATAAAAATAAAAAATGGAAAGAATCTATTGAAGTAAAAGGAGGGTGAAGGGTAATAGCCATGGAAGTAGGCTGCCAATCAGTGCAATGGGTGCAGCAGAAGCCAGTCGGTGGGCTCCCACTGTGTACACTTTTCCCGACTTCTCATCTTCCAATTTTATGCCTTTAGAACCTGCGAGTTAGCAATGATATATAATATAAGGATCGAGTTAACTCGATAAGCCGACGTGAACAACCGTTAAAACATATTCTCTTTTCCTAGAGTTCGAAGGTTCAAGTTCTCTCACCCCGAGTATGTTGTTACATAAAAAGAAAAAGAAACTAGCACTAAAACACGAGTGAAAAACCGAGCAAAAAGTTATAGTACTGTTTCATGTGGAAATATTATGATATTAGGAAGGGAAAGTAGTTTTTCGGCACTGTCCTAAAACATGAGTAAAAAGCATACGCGTTGACTACTAATCACGTTCTCTTTTTCTAGAGTTCGAAAGTTATCGTTCTCTCACACAGACAAAAAACTAGCCCTAAAACACGAGCAAAAAAAAACCCTAGTATTGTTTTCCATGGAAATATCATGAGTAGCAGCTTTTCGGAACTGTCCTAAAACACGAGCAAAGACCAGCTCATGGTGCCCTAACAGAAAATCAACCAAAAACTGGCTGAGAGCGAAACTACTCTTGGGTGTTAGACTACTGATCATATGTGTTAAGATCATCAAATTTGAGCATTCTTTACACTAACGTCGAAAAATATTGACCGTAACTCATGCTTTAAATGACTCTATTAGGGTTTAAGTTAGATGGGTTCGTACTAGAAAACGATTGAACTAAAGCAATAAAGGAGATTGAAAGAAGCTCACAGTTGAAGTCAGTCCAACCAATGGTCTGATTCTCAAGATTATAGTAAACCAGCCTGTTTTGAAGAACCAAGTCTGCAATTCAAAAGCCATGAAAATGAATGAATTCAAGCTAAAAAGTTCTAAAAAGCTTAGATTTTAAAACATGAATACAAGTAAATGATACCTCCAAAGAGAAAGATTTCCTTTCCATTTTTGGAATTACCCGCACTACTCTGCCACCCAATGCACCATATATCATCCTGCATACCATGGAAACATAGAAGCTTCGTAACTGATAACGTTTTTGTTTTTAGTTTTCGGTTTCAATCGGTAAGCGTTACATAGAAGCTTCGTAACTGATAACGTTTTTGAACACATTACTTACACGAATCTGAAAGAGATATTCATGAGGATAAATAGTCAAGTTTAGGGACTCCTCAAAATCAAATGTCACTGATGGAAATGCCTCGTCCACACTGAAATAGTACAAACAAAAGAGAGAAGAAACCGAGGTCTCGTTAGAACAGTCGAACGGTATCAAGAATGACAACATTTTCACTTCAAGAGACTTGTTCGACGATGTTGAAATTGAAGAACAAAATGGTGTTCCAAAAAGTTGTCAAGCCTCCAAATGATGTAATGAAAATCACCGCCCTTTTATCTTTCAGTAACAGCTCAAGCTCACCGCTAGTAGCCGTTACGTACCGCATTCGACCTCACAATTTTAAACCGCGTCTGCTAGGGAGAGGTTTCTCACCCTTATAATGAATGTTTCGTTCCCCTCTCCAACCGATGTGGGATCTCACAATCCACCTCCCTGTGGGGCCAAACGTCCTACTGGCACTCCACTCGGTGTTTAGCTCTGATACCATTTGTAACAGCCAAAGCTCACCACTAACAAATATTGCTTGCTTTAGCCCATTACGTATCGTCATCAGCCTCACGATTTTAAAACGCGTCTGCTAGGGAGAGATTTCCACACCCTTATAAGAAATGTTTCATTCTCCTCTTCAACCGACGTGAGATCTCACATTTCCAGTCCAGAAAATATTAAAAACATACCAAAACTATTCATTCATATAACACAATATTCTCTATACATCAAGTCATTATTCTGTCACTGAATGATATTTAAACATCAACAAAATCGAAACTGCCAAAGAATGATATACGCTTCGAAGATCAAATGATAAGAGTAAGCATCTAACCTTTCCTCAAAGTGAAAACAAGTAAAGTCCTTATCAACTGTATGTAGTTTCAGATCGGGTTGGGCAACCAATATCTACAGCATATGTTATATCTTTTTAGGAAAATGAAACATAGTTTAGCTGCAAAAAAGCTTACATAAAGAAGGGTCAAAACTTTATCTTAATACCTTCTTCACTAAGGGCTGGAAAATGTCCTCAGGAAGATAAGCAAGTGTTGTGCCACTGTCAATTATTGCGTCCCTTCTATATGAAAATTCAAATAGTCCGAGAGGAAGATCAAGAGCGGTGCTTCCTACCTTAACTCCAATCAGAACAACATTGTAGTGAGCCCTGAAATATATATGTGTGTGTGTGTGTGTGTGTGTAAGTACTTCCTTTTGATGAATATAAAACTCGCTAAATTCTTGACATGGAAGCGAACTTAGGAGAGTGGGAAAAAACTTTGTTAATGTAAACTTAGAACGTCAAGTTTGGTGGTTGTACCTCTTTAGTTTAGTCCCTAAACGTTAAAAGCGTAAAGTAGAAGAGCATACAACAAGCTTGGTAAGTCCTTCACGAGTTGAGAAAATTTTGAAAGACTAGGATTCTTCAACTTTGAAATAGAAAACACTAACTTAACAGTGGCATGGTGTGACATCTCACATCAGTTGGAGAGGGGAAGGAAGCATTTCTTATAAGGGTGTGGAAACCTCTCCCCAGTAGGGAAAGCCTAAAGAAGACAATATTTGCTAGCGGTGGACTTGGGTTTTAACAAATGGTATTAGAGCCAAACACCGAGTGGTGTGCAAGCGAGGAAGTTGGGCCCTTAAGGGGGATGGATTGTGAGATTCCAAATTGGTTGGAGAGGAGAACGAAGCATTTCTTATAAGGGTGTGGAAACCTCTCCCTAGTAGACACGTTTTAAGACCTTGAGGGGAAGCCCTTGAAGGGAAAGCCTAAAGAAGACAATATCTGCTACGGTGGGCTTGGGTTGTTACAAATGGTATTAGAGCCAAACACCGGGCGATGTGCTAGCGGGGACGTTGGGCCCTCAAGGGGGATGAATTGTGAGATTCCAAATCGGTTGGAGAGGAGAATGAACACCCTAGTAGATGCATTTTAAAACCTTGAGCGTAAGCCCTTGAAGGGAAAGCCTAAAGAGAATAATATCTACTAGCGGTGGGCTTGGGCTATTACAAATGGTATCATAACCAAACACCGGGCAGTGTGCCAGCAAGGACGTTGGGCCCTCAAGGAGGGAGGATTGTGAGATCCCAAATCGGTTGGAGAGAAGAAAAAAGCATTCCTTATAAGGGTGTGGAAACCTCTCCCTAGTAGACGCGTTTTAAGACCTTGAGGGGAAGCACTTGAAGGAAAAGCCTAAAGAAGACAATATCTGCTAGCGATGGACTTGGGTTGTTACACATGGAATGCTTATCGGAAAATTTTTAGCTGACATGGCATGATGCAGCAGGCATATGGGAAAAGGGGAATGGGGAGAGGTAGTGTGACAAAATAAAGCGACTCATACGAAATTAAGTGGTTCAGACAAAAGATCTTCTTCCTTCTATAAAGTGACTGTTCAGAACGGGGCGAAAATATGGCTGATAATGAGGTAAGGTAAGCAGTTTGAAAAGATACGAAGATCATAACAAATAAGATTTGGAGTCAGTACACATACTGATCAGGTACCACTGGTGTGGTTTTCACTCTTGGCGCCACCATGTCTCCAATGGCAAAAATCCCACCCCCGTTTACATTATCCAAGCAATGTGCAAAAATCTTTTTCACCTTCCCAGATGCAGCCAACTGAGAAATCATAGATGAATTTGCCTGTCCAAAACCAAGTATTCCATCGAGTGCTTCGGATGATGTGCCGAGCTCCCCAGATTGTTTAGCTCCACACCTGAACCACACAAGTAAACTTGAGATAAAGAAGTAGAAGCAGCATTAGATATTTGAACTTCTATGATTTAAAAGAAAAGTGCACTTTTTTTTTCCCTGATAAGCGGGGATCGGAGCTTTGCCCCCCGACACTTAGGGGCACCCCCACCCGACACATGCACATGCACACACACACAAAGTTATTTAATGAGCAACAAGTGACCAATTAAAGAGAATAAATGTAACAATTCAAGTCCACCCCTAGCAGATATTGTCCTCTTTAGGCTTTCCCTTTCGGGCTTCCCCTCAAGGTTTTTAAAACTCGTCTGCTAGGGAAAGGTTTCCACACCCTTATAAAAAATGTTTCGCTCTCCTCTCCAACTGATGTAGATCTCACAATAAAAGTACATTTAAGCATTGGATTAGATAAGAAACCATATCGTGAAACTCCCGGCACAAAAAAACAAAGCCAAGTCCAAGTGAAACTAGAGACATAATATATCTCGAGTCCGGCAAGCATTTGTATAAAGAAATGTGGAAACATGTCGATAGTTATGCACGATCTTTAAAAAACAACCATATAAATGAATTTTTCGGAGTAAGACGAAACTCTTCAGGTATTGCTTTATTCTCGTTTCAAGCTCAAATCTACTCGAAGAATAACACAAAATGCAGCATGTAGTGATTGTACTAGCCCATGATATACAGTTCAGGTATCACTATACCTTTTATCTACATAAATATAAGATACTTTCAAGTAAGATTGTGGACAGTTCAGGTTGTTTTTGTGATTAAAGTAGAGGATCACACAAAGGAAAAGGAAAGTGAGTACCCAAATATTATACTGCCATTAGTTGCAGTAGTTTTATGTTTTCCAACTACTCGTTGGAGTTGAACATGATCCTTCACAAAATATCCAGACGTTGCACTTCCATCCCCATAGATAATTTTATATTCGCAGGGTACATCCGGCCTGCAACCTTCGGTCACACTTTTGTGCATGGCCAAGCAAAATGGTTCATCACAAGTAATCAAGCCTGCAGTGCTCGAGCCCTTCGGATCATACAGTTGCAACTCTACCTGTAAGTGAAGAATCAATGGTTATTTTTCATCATGATTCATGAGAGGTTGAAAAATTCAATCACATCTAAATAATTTACACAAAGTTTCAATGTTGAAGAATCATACACCAATATCACTTTCCTTCGGACAATTGCTGCAGCCCATACAGTTCACCCATAAAATGTCACTCCCTGTGTCCACTTGCACGTGGAAATCGACTGGAGGCGTTCCAAGGCCGATCTTGGCGAAGTATAACCTTTATGGATCACAAACAGAATCAATCTAACATCCCAATTGCATAAAGGAATTAACAGGAAAAGAAAAGGGGTGGGGTAAACGTAAATTCTTTCAGAATTATCACATACTCTACTTCTTTTTCATTTTATCATGTAGTTCCCAAAGTTTGGATTTGGCTTCTATCTGACCTTTCGGTTCGAGAACTAACACTTTAACTCGTAACGAACATGGGGTGGAATTTGAACCTCTGACCCTAAACGAAGCCTTAACCTCTGAGTTACACTCATGGTGGCCAAAAACAAATTTCCTTTTGATGAGTTTAAGGAAAAATGATGTGACAATTGTATCATCCTAGGTAACATAGTCATTAGTTTCTTAAAAGTTCATATTAATATTAAAAGAGTGGTGCAGCATTAGACTGTATCATCCTGACCCAAGCTTCAAGGATGAAAAACATAATTTATGCATTAAACTATAGACTAGATGTGAGATCCACATCGGTTGGGGAGGAGAACGAAACATTCTTTATAAGGATGTGGAAACCTCTCCCTAGCAGATGCGTTCTAAAAACCTTGAGGGGAAGCCCAAAGAGGACAATATCTGCTAGTAGTGGGTTTGGGCCGTTACAAATGGTATCAGAGCCAAACACCGGGCGATGTGCCAGCGAGGAGGTTGGTCCCCAAAGGGGGTGGACACGAGGCGGTGTGCCAGCAAGAACGCTGGGCCCCGAAGGGGGATGGGTTGGAGGGGTCCCACATCGATTGGAGAAGGGTATGAGTCCCAGCGAGGAAGTTGGGCCCCGAAGGGGGGGTGGATTGTGAGATCCCACGTCAGTTGGGGAGGAGAACGAAACATTCTTTATAAAGATGTGGAAACCTCTCTCTAGCAGACGTGTTTTAAAAACCTTGAGAGAAAGCCCGAAGGGAAACCCCAAAGAGAATAATATCTGCTAGCGGTGGGTTTGGCCGTTACAAATGGTATAAGAGCCAAACACCGAGCGATGTGCCAGCAAGGAGGCTGAACCACGAAGGGAGGTGGTCACGAGGCAGTGTCCCATCAACGATGCTAGGACCAAAGGAGGGTGGATTGGAGGGTCCCACATCGATTGGAGAAGGGTACGAGATCCAGCGAGAACGCTGGGCCCTGAAGGGGGTGGGATTGTGAGATCCCACATCGGTTGGGGAGGAGAACGAAACATTCTTTGTGAAAACCTCTCATTAACATACACGTTTTAAAAACCTTGAGGAGAAGCCCGAAAGGGAAAGCCCAAAGAGGACAATATCTACTAACAGTGGGCTTAGACCGTTACACTAGATTTCTAATGTAAGATTTCTAATGAGCAAGCCAGCTAAAAAATTCATCTCAAGAACCATTTGAAACCAAGATATAAACAACAGAGACTAAAGGATCATGACATCCCACAAACAAAATGCAACACCAAAAACATCTAATCAGAGACCAAAACACACAAACTATAGTTAATGATATGAACATCATGAGAGAAAGAGCTAACCCTGTTTCTGCAGGGTGTCCATTGCCACCCAGTTGGAGATCAATGACAGAGAGAAGCCTACCATGGCGACGAAGATCATGAGACCTCAAGGCATTCAGCGACCTCTCTCGACCCTTAAACTTATGCTGCACATCAAACACCAAATTGCAGGACACAGATAAGCAAAACGAGAACAAAAACAAACCCAGTAAAGCCTCTCGCCTAAGATCCATGATTAGGGCAACTTTTCGCGACGATTTGAAGCAAAACCAGGTTTCAATAACAGCAATGGATAATCAAATGGCAGCGCAAAAGAAAAGAAAAGAAAACGAAATAGAGAAAGAGAGCAAGTTTAGAGGAAGAACGAAAAAGAATCGATCGAGTTTTCTGTTGGTTCTCCCTACCTCTCTCGCTCCCTCTCTCTGTCGCTTTTGAAGAGAGAAATTGTTGGTTTAAGCCTCTCTTTCTCCCACACAAAGAATTCTTCGGCTCTGAGATTTCCTCCATTGGACGCCATTGAACTTTACATCTCACCATTGCTCCAAAAATGGTTAATGGGAATTGCGCAATCTCAATTTAGGGCTAAAAGGAATGCCTCAAACTCTGAAATGATTCTTCGCTGACAAATGGAATAAATTGAAAGTGGAAGAACGACTACAGTTCATATGACAAATTTATCCATTTCTAGTCTCTCTGAAAACTGAATTTATGCATATCAATGTCCGGAAAATTTTAAAAATTCATCCATTTTTCAACGTTTTTTTTTTTTTTTTTTTACATCATTTTAAAATTGTTATTTATATGACAAACATTAAACAAATTTACGACATTTAATTATCAAATTTGTGGCGATATGATTTTTGGGTTTACCTAACGAGCCATGAATACAGGGTCGAGACAAGAACGGGAATGCCACCTATTTCAATTCTTATTCTCGTTCCTTTTTTTTTTGTGATTGGTATTTTTTTTTTCTTATTTCTATATTTTTTTAAAAAAATATATTCATTTCGCCTGATAAGAACAAGAACGAGAATGCCACCTATTTTGAGTTCTTATTCTCATTCCTTATTTATTTAGGTTAATGGCAATATTTTTTTTCCTAATTTTTATATATTTTTTAAAAAAATATATTTGTAACCTGTCCAGATCCACCTACCGCAGATATTGTCCTCTTAAGGACGCTGTGTCAGTAAGAGGTAGACACCGGACGATGTGCCAGCTTGCTCGTTGTTCTCCGAAGGGGGTAGACACGGGACGGTATGCCAGTAAGGACACTTGACCCCAAAGAGGGGTGAATTTGGGGGTGGTCCCACCTCGATTGGAGGAAGGAAAGAGTGCCGGCGAGGACACTGAGCACAGAAAGGAGGTGGATTGTGATGTCCCATATTGGTTGGAGAGGAGAACAAATCACCATTTACAAGAGGGTGAAAACCTTCCGACGCGTTTTAAAGCCTTGTGGGAAGCGAAAGTCCAAATAGAACAATATCTAATGTATCTGGGCCGTTACAATATTCATTCTCGAAAAAAAAACTTTTAATGGACGGTTTTCTTTTTTTAAAATAAATTCTATTAATAAATATAAAACATTCTAATAAATTCAATAATATTTCATTTGCAAAAATATAATATATTATATATAAAAATAATCTTTCTTTGCTCTCTCCTCCTATTCCCTGTTAAACTTGAATTCTCCGTCCCATTTTGAGTTAAATAAATATATACATTTCGAACACATTCGATACATTTCAGAATTAAATGTCATACTAAATACTCAGTACTCTTGCTTCAACACTAGATCCAAGAAGAGTCGGTTGCTTTTTGAAAACCCTAACCAGTAGGTTTTTCTCGAGAAATATGCAGAACCTAATAGTAGACTGTCTACTACCAGAACAAACAACCTAATCGACATCGGAGAGTACAAAGAAAGTGGTCAACAATCCGAAGAAACAGAAACATTACAAACCAACCCGAGTAAGAAAATAAAGACAAAAAAAAAGAGATTTTTGAAAACCCTAATCAGTAGATTTTTAAAACTAGATCTAGAAAGAGTCGATTGCTTTTTGGAAACCCTAATCAGTAGATTTTTTCCGAGAAATATGCAGAACATAGTAGTAGATCGTTTACTACCAGAACAAACAACCTAGTCAACATCGGAGAGTACAAAGAAAGCGGTCAACAGTTCGAAGAAACATAAACATTATGAACCGCCCCGAGTAAAAAAAAAAAAAATTAAAAAAAAGAAGCTTTTTGAAAACCCTAATAATCTCACTGTTCCCAAACTAGCAAGAAAAAGAATGTTCGAGTGGGTTTCCCCTTCATTTCAGAATTTTCCATTTCTACATCTCTTTCTTCCGTTTCTTTCAACTTTGGTCTCGAACGTCTTTCTATCAATCGAGAGAGGGTACATAATAGTACAACAAACCAACAAGACAAGAATGGACTCATAAGATGCTGCAAGACGAGAAGAGGAGAGGAGAGAATATGTGAGACAGTAACCTCCAATCGTGTAACGCCCCAGATCCATCGCTAGCAAATATTGTCCTGTTTGGGCTTTCCCTTTCGGGCTTCCCCTCAAGACTTTAAAACGCGTTTGCTAGGGGAAGGTTTACACACCTTTATAAATAGTGGTTTGTTCTCCTCCCCAACCAATGTGGGACATCACAAATCGAGTTGCAGTTGGCCTTATTTCAGTTAGAATAAGTCCCCGATACTTTATCTTTTTAGTAGGTTCTTTAGTCTTCGCTCTCAAGAATTAGTACACCCTATTCTCGAAAGCCAAAGAGCAGCTAAACTAAGCAACTTGTTGGAAGATTCAACTGCTTTTCGAAAACCCTAATCAGTAGATTTTTTTCCCGAGAAATATGCAAAAGTAGACCGTCTACTATAACAACAGTCAACCTAGTCGACATCCAAGAGTACAAAGAAAGCGGTCAACGGTCCAAAGAAACAGAAACAATACGAACCGAACCCGAGTAAGAAAATAAAAGACAAAAAAAAATGGCTCTTATAAAGAATTCCCCAATTTTTACATTTTCATTCCATTCCTTTCATTGGGTAAACATTCCCTTAAGACATAAATTAGAAGCCATAAATCCTTCATAGAATTGTCAATAAAATAAGAACAAGCCCAGAAAGCAACACCAACAGCCTTCTGAAACAACGCCCTGTTCTTCCTTCTGAGCCGCCATAATCTGGCTCAATCGTTATACCAAACCTGCAATTCCCAAAGCTTGGATCACTATTGGTCACTGTCGACAGCCCTGAAAACTTGCACGCATCCTCTGCTTGATTGCTCATCTGATAGTAACTGTTAAATGCATAAGAAATGTTCGACCTCGCATCTAGCCCCGAACAAGACGTCCCGTACCCGAGACTGGTGCAATCAGCATGGTAACATGCATAGCTGACGCTCGGTGCAACCTGCGAGTCTTCAAGGTGAGCAGATGGCTTCATCACGCACCATTTTCGTTCCAAATAACGCACATTTTTGGCTCCGACTAAGGACCCGTTGTTTGAATTTCCGAGGCTGAGTTGGTACTTCGGTCGGCCATCGTAGTAGAATATGCCCCAATGGCGTTCGAAGTTCCCTGGATCGATGCTCTTTGAGTCTTCGTCGATTAGACTAAATAAGTACGTGTCGATTGGACCTGGTCTCATTGGTGTTCCTTTCCCGCCTAATATGTGTGACATATAGCCTTGATTGAAGCGTTGAGCATAGATGGGATTGGCGTTACGATCCCCGTCTGTTGGCCAACCGATCTCCCCGACTATGATTGGTAAGTTTCCATAGCCATTCTTCTGAAGCGCCCACACAAGAGTATCGTAATTTGCATCGAACATGTTGAAATATGTTGTCCCGCCATCGACTAGGGGTGTTGCATTGCCATCAAAGAAAGCATATTCGACGGGGAAGTTCGGGTTGCTATAGAGACTGATGAAGGGGTAAATGTTGACGGTGAACGGAGAACCGGAATCGCTCAAGAACTTGACGATAGTAAGCATGTAATCATGTATATCAGTTCGGAAGTCGCCACCCGATGGATAGTCGGTTGACGATGCATAGACATCGGCATTCAGCGGGACGGTTACCTTTACTTGGTTGCCTAGATTAGCTTTTATAAGAGCACTCTGAACATTCCGCAGAGCTGGATAGGTTGTGCTGAGAAAGCTTCCATTGTAAGTTGCCAAGAAAGGCTCATTCCCTACAGCAACATATCTGAAAACGCATAATTAACCGATCAACCGATGCACGACAATCTGAACGGGTATTTTCCCGCGTTGTCAGCTTAATAAAAGTACAGGACAATACACGAAAATCACACGAACATGCGGCGTTGAACACGCACAGCTGCTAAAGCAGGTCGGTAATGTGTTCGGCCTTGCATATTCATACGTGATAAGATGACAACATGTCAGCTTAATAAAAGTACAGGACAATACACGAAAATCACATACGAACAAGCGGCGTCGAACACGCACAGCTGCTAAACAGGTCGGTAACATGTTCTTCTAAGCTCGTGCCTATCCCAAGGTGTAAACTTTGAAGATAACAAGGATTATCCTTATTAAGCTCACGTGAAGATTCGAACATGTAACCTGTAAGTAGGCGTTACTGAAAGACGGCAAGCTTTAAACAACGGGGCAACCTTTAAGGACTAGGATGACGGGGTTACTTGGATTAAAAATTTTAAAACGAGGGAGATATTAGTTTAATGGTTCGTGTATGAAAAGCAGGAGTTCTACCATCTTAAGTCGTGTCGTGTTGTGCCGTGCCGTGACATCATTTTACCTCAACCGTGTCCAACCGCAAGAATTTAGTCCAAACTCTATTTTCTCGAGACTTACCGTGACAATTGTTTCAAACCATGACTATGACCAAAAACCAGGTCCCTCCAACTCTGGTGAAAAGGGTAGCTCAGAATTGTTATTCTCTGCTTGCCCTGAAGTGGCTTTAGAGAGGATAGATGGCATAAAATCAAGGAGGAAACTCAAGCCCACCACGGGTAGATATTGTTATCTTTAGACTTTTTTTTTTTGTTTTCCCCTCAAGATTTTAAAACGTGTCTTCTAGGGAGAAGTTTCTACACCCTTTATAAAGATTGCTTCGTTCTCCCCAACCGACGTGAGTTCTCGCAATCCACTGTCCTTTAGGGCCCAGCGTCCTCGCTCGCACTCGTTCCCTTCTCCAATCGAAGTGGAACCCCACAATCCATACCCTTCAGGGTTCAACGTCCTTACTGGCACACCGCCCTTCAGGGTTCAGCCTCCTTGCTGACACATCACCCAGTGTCCAGCTCTGATACCAACTTTAACGACCCTAGCCCATCGCTAGCAGATCTTTTTAGGCTTTTCCTTCCGAGCTTCCCCTCAAAGTTTTAAAACGTGTTGACTAGGGAGAGGTCTCCACACCCTTATAAAGAATGCTTTGTTCTCCTCCCCAACCGATGTGAGATCTCATAATCCACCCCCTTCAGGACCCAACGTCCACGCTAACCCTCGTTCCCTTCTCCAATCAATGTGCGACCACCCAATCCACTCCCCTTCGTGGCCTAGCGTCCTTACTGGATACCATCTTGTGTCCACCCCATTCGGAGCTCAGCCTCCTTGTTGACACATCACCAGTGTCCGTCTCCGATATCAACTTTAACGACCCTAGCCCACCACTAGCAAATATTGTCCTTTTTAGGCTTTCACTTTTGGGTTTCCCCTCAAGATTTTAAAATGTGTCTGCTAAGGAGAAGTTTTCACTCCCTTATAAAGAATGTTTTTTTCTCCTCCCCAACTAACGTGGGATCTTACAATCCACCCCCTTCAGGACCCAACGTCCTCGCAGACACTCGTTCCCATCCCCTTTCAGGCCCAGCATCCTTACTAGTCCACCGCCTCGTGTCCACCCCCTTCAAGATTCAACCTCCTCACTGACACAGTGTCTGACTCTAAGACCAACTGTAACGACCCTAGCCCACCACTAGCAGATATTGTCCTCTTAGGGCTTTCTCTTTCGGTCTTCCTCTCAAGGTTTTAGAACGCATGGGAGAGGTTTCCACACGCTTATATAGAATGCTTTATTTTCCTCCCCAACCGATATCACATCTCAATCATTCAGATATCACATCTAACCTTGCTAGAATTAACTAACAAGAGAAAAGAATCAAAACGTTAAGTTCAATTAAGACACCATAATGAACTCACAGGAAAGCAACACAACTTAAAAAAAGTGACCCAAAACAACACAAAACAACAACAACAACAACAAAAACTCACCTAATGTTAACATGGTGTTCATTAATATGAACAGAGACATTCTTTGAAACCCATTTCTCAGCTGCTTTCTCACTGTTAGCAAAAGTATAGAGCATATCATTAGGAATCCCAACCATGACTTCAATCCCAGTCTTCCCCAGAGCTCTAAGCGTTCCATAATCAGCATCGAATAGCTTCACTTTCTGAATCTGATTGTCCCTCAGCATCCTAACAATGGTCTCCGGCGGCAGCGGATGAGTCGACTGAGTACCCCAGTTAACACCTATGGCCGCCACAGAACAAATCACTGATAACAACGACACCAAACCAACGGAGCCTGACAACAAACAGCAACCCATTTTGCTGTTCAACATCTTCAAATGACCCAAACAAGAAAAGAACAAGAAAAGGAACCTTCGAATCAGAAAGGGAAATGGTTAAACACCCTTTTCAGCTCATCAGTAACAACATTACACAGTGATCTCAGCAAGAAGATCCGGAAGAATCCGCCATTAAAGAGGCAAGAAAGCTCAAAAACTTGCCAAAATAAGAAAACCCCAGATGAGAAAAGAGAAAACCCACCTCAAAAAAGTGAAGTAAAGGCAAGATTGAGCTTCAAAATGCCGAGTTTAGACCCGAAATCGAACACGGGTCGACCCGGATAAGACGCGAGCCCGAAGTGGAGAATATTTGGGGGTTTGAGGAATGATTTTGGGAGGGTAAAAGAGAGGGAAAAGTTAAAAACAAAACGAGGGAGAATTTGGGAAAAGCATTGAAATTGATGAAGTGACAATTATTAATAATAAACTAGGGATGTCGGGGAGTGCAGCATCTTTGATGGGTCAGCCATCGCTGGCATTGCATTAGTGGCAGTGGCAGCTGCTTTTTTCAAACAACCATTTGAGCCATCGAAGTTTATCAATATCGTATCAGCTTCATTTGCTTTTCATTTGTATAATCCTAAAAAGTTTCAAGCCTGTCTTGTTTCAGAGATTTTCCAGTTTCTGGATAAAAAGTTTCAGACGACTCGGTCTGATATCAAGGTCTGATATCAAGATATTTATCTTACACTACGTTTGGTAAATATTATGTTTGTCGACAATATCTTGTATTTATCTATACTCTTTTCACATGCTTGATTTTCACACTCTTTAGTGGTTTTAGCAAATATTCTTATGCTATTAGAGTCCTTTTGGTTTAGCAATCCCGATTCTTTATTTTCAATGGTTATGAATCTTCTGCTCATCTTCTTCCCCACCACCATCAGACTTTAACGCCACATGGGCAGTTGCCATGACTGCCGTAGGCAGAGCCGATTGATTATCTTCGGCTTCACCCTTCTGACCTCCAAATCATTATGTACAAGACAATATTAATGAATTAGTGGTTATAAATCCTCTGCTCATCTTCTTCCCCCACCACCGTCCCCTTTAACGCCGTAAGGACAGTTGCCATGACTGCTACAGGCAGAGTCGATTGATTATCTTCATCTCCCCCTTCTGACCCCAAATCCTCGTTTACAAAAACAATATTAATAAATTAACAAAATGGTTAATATATTAATTTTTTTATTATTTTAAAAAACATCTCTAAACTATTTTAAAATTTTTAAAAGTATCTTATACGTTTCAAAACTATTTATAAGTCTAAGTAATATTAAAAAATTTATAGATAATTTAGAAAATGTGCCTATTTTTTATATATATATTCTTCTAAAATTTATTTTTTTAAATACGGTAATGACGAGTATTTTTTAAATGTATTTTTAAAACAAATAATATAAATTTTCTTGAATTTTTTCAATTTTTTAATTAAAGATATTTTAAGTATAAAGTTTAAGAGCATATTTATTAATTTATTATCTACATTTTTCTATTATTTCTAATATTTTTTTAATTAATAAATAACCACTAGGGATATTTTTGTTAGATTTTAATAAATGGGGATGACTAATTTGTTACAATATAGTGGCCCTCATAATTAAAGCATGTTTTATTTAATCAAGTAATTATTGCACTTTATTATGTTGTTTTGTTAAGCATTTATTAAATAATAATAAATGTTAAATGTGTTTTATTTAAAAAATAATAATAATTAAAAATTTGGTCTCTTAATTTTGATAAAAAAAATTGAAATTGTATTTAAAATTTATATTTAATAGATTAGTTTAATTATTATTTTTCCCGATAGCGTCTATTTTTTTTTGTTGATCCAGAAGTATTTCCATGGGTTTGCCTTGATATCATGTTCATACGGTTGTATTGAATGATCCCGGTCGTTTGCTTTCTATTCATATAGTGCATACAACTCTAGTTACTGGTTGAGCCGGTTCAATGGGCGTATACGAATTAGCAGTTTTTTTATTCATTTGATCTTGTTCTCGATCCAACATGGAGACAAAGTATGTTCGTTATACCCTTCATGACTCGTTTAGGAATAAATTTATGGGGGGTCGGAGTATCACAAGAGGGACTATAACGAATCTGGGTATTTAAAGTTACGAAGGTGTGGCCATAACACATCTTCTGTTTTCTAGATTGTGCTTCTTAGCAGCTAGCTGGCACGGTATCTAGTTTACTTTAATTTTATCAGATATTTTAGATTTAAGGGTTTAATTGTTCTGTTATTAGATCGAATTCTCGAGAGTTTTACAATATTAAAGATGATTTTATCTCGATTAGAGATTTTTAGCTGCATCTTAGATCCAATTGGTTACCGTTTTTATATTAGAACATCTCAACTAATTTCACGAGACAACTATTCCGCTCTCTTTATTTTTTAAGTCCGGAACTGAGAAGGGCAATTTCGTAATTTGAAATAATTTAATTTTTCATCGTTTTCTCACATATTCACATGCATTTTTAATTTCATATAATCCTTAAGCTTTCCTAGTAGCGCTGACGTGGCGCGTGCATGGTTTTATGTGAAATGGTATCTAAATCACGTGATTTAATTTTGTCTGTTTTAATCATTAATGAGCTGGACATAAAATATAATTAAAAATTGAATTTAATAAGAAAATCATTTTTATTAATTGCCTTGCAATAAATCCCTATAATATGTTATTTTAAAGTTTAAATTTAATTTTATAAAATATAGTTTATATCAACATTATTATTATTTTTTTTTTGTGATAAAATATAGTATTTAATTATATATATAACAACAACCTATGATTAAGTTTGTAGTATTTATCGTGCATTAAATATAAAAATATATACATTCCACCGTGAAATTCGCTCGATAAGTGTATCTTGAAACAATCCACCCACGATAACCTAGCCCATCACGACATATGTGAAAAATCGAGCATGCCCTTTTATGCCAACGTGCCTACAGGTCCAACCTTCATATACTATGTAGGACGATATTTCCTCTATGGATGAAGCTGGAACGTATCCACTATAAACGGAGACTGACCCATTGATCCTTTTGGTCGACTGTTTTGCGAATAGAATTCAAGTGTTTATCGATGTTATATGTCAGCACCGTTTGAGAGAATAGAAGTTGAAACCCATAATGGGTATTCCTCGGACTAAAACTGTTAAAGCTTGAAATTACGAGCATGACGTATTAAAACTACTGTAAATATTGAGAAAGACGAAGCTCAATAATTTTGTTATTTCTTAAATTTTTATTCTTCGATATGAATATCTTTTATTTTATTTTTAAAATTAAAAAAAATTAAATGTTTACTTTTAGGAATTAAAATTATAGAGTAAGGTCTTCGCCGGCAAATTCCGATTGAATTCAATTAAATTGTTTAATTTATTTTTTTATTTTGGTAAAAATATTGGCTCGTAAAACCTAAAACCCTTTTTATTATCTTGCATTCAAATCCCAAAATCCCTCTCAAATTTCCCCTTTGATTATCTCCCACCTCAATTTTCCCTCCCAATCTGCTTGCGTTTGAGTTTTTCTACCTCACTTCTGTTCCTGGATCTCTGTTTTTATGGAACGTTCCGACGAGGAGCATCGAATCGCTCCTATTGGTATGTTATCTGCATCTTGTTTGACTACTGATTAATTCCGTCTTCTTTCTGGTTTTGAATTGTGTTCCTTGTCAAATTGCCAGTTCTTTTTCGGAATTGTGCTATGTTAACTTCTGTATGATGAGATTTTGTCTGTTTTTGATTTGCGAAATTGAACATGAGTGATTACGGGAGCGATTGGTTTTGGATTATTGGGTCTGTGAATTGGGATTTTGCTGAAGAACATTTTGATTTACCCGTTTATATGCTAGAAAAAAGAAAAAAAAGCGCCGACAGAGAGCTAAATCATTGTAGTTTTTGTTTTTTTTACTCTTTTTTCTTCCGGTCTTTGAATTGACACGGACCAGCTGACAGTCGATCATCATTGATCTGTCTAAGATCTTCATAGACTGAGAAAGTACCTTGATTATTACTCCAATAAGGTTTAACAGGTCAAGGTACTCAGTAATCCACTTTCTTATTCTTGGTCTTAATTCGTTGAAGGGGAAGATATTTCCGGTTATGTGACCATCTTCTAGGGTGCAGAAATATAAGCCGAATGTGTGTATGGACTTACTGGGATCTTAATGAGGAAAAATTAATTCTACAAATGGGTATTTTCTATGTACTTTTATCCTCTATAGGGGCACTGAACAATCGATTATTTATGCAGGAGAAAGATCTCTTAGGCAAGATAACCTGAAAGAGCCGGTAAGGCTGCTGAATTCCTTTAGAATGTTTTCCCTTGTATTTGCTTTGCATGTTTATAGGTTTTGACAATTGATGTTTACTTCTGGTATTTTTTTCCCGATTCATTACCAGCAACTCTCACCTAAAGGTGGAAGAATTGCTTCAACAAATCCTTCTCCAAATGCAGTAGTTATTGGACCTTCAAGGGATGCCATAGAAAAGACTATGGATGCAGGAACAAGTATTAGCAGTGTTCACCCGTTGAATGTATATGCGTCACATGAACCAAATGTACAATATGGTGGTTAGTTCTCCAACCCTCACTTCTGGTATCCATTTAGGATTGGGACATCTTGTATTCTTCTTGTCGTAGGATAAGTATCAAGAGGCTTGAAGCTGAGATTTTGGAGAGAATCTCAGAACATCCTAAGCCCTCTACACCACCTCTCGGGGACCTGTGATCTTTCTTTGATATCCTTGGAAAGGAAGCCGGAAAAGATCATTACTGTAGCTGGAAAGGAAGCCGGAAAAGATCATTACTGTAGCAAGCTTTCTATCCATAGCAATATTAGACTGTTTCAGTGTTTTCAGCTTGCACACAAAACTTTTAAAGCTCAGGTGCTAAAACCCCTCCTCAGACGTCCAGTTTCCTCTAGGAGGGAGACCAATATTAGAAAGGGGTGGTTCATTGATGTTATAATGGTATCTGACAGCTACCTATTGACATCTTCCCTGGCCCAATATATATCCATAACCAAGAATGTTGACATCACTTTCAAGCCTAAAGCCAGCCTCTTCAAAGAAGGTCCCTTCAAAGATTTTTTCATCCTAAACAAATTATTTTTTTGATAGGAAATCTTAAACAAATTATAGGATGAGAAAAGGATATTTTCAGCTTATAGTTGGAGATAATTATGGAGAAATACCATAATAAGGAATCACCCCAAGGGAAGGTAAGATTCGGATTACCTCGTTGATCAAATATTTCAAGGTAAGAACACTTGTTTGAGATTTTACTCACTTTACAAGCAAGATTGATCATGTCTCAGCCATTGGAAGATTCTCATTCCTTTCTTGTTAAGTTATCCCATAGAAAGCTCTAAAAGAATTAAATTGAGCCACAATGCATTTGCTTTCTTTTTGAAGGGGTGCCTGCATAAAGCCTTACAAAAAAAAAAAATTATAAACTCCCCCTGGAGCCATAAAAGTCAAACTAATCCTTCCAAACTTTTTGCTCAAAACCAGGAGAAGAGGAGCGCCACAACAAATTTCACCATTTTAAAACAAAACATAAGATACCAAGCTGGGACACAAAAGCTTGAGTTTCTTGGAATAGCGTTGATTCCAAATCACATGGTAAAAATCGCTGAGTATTGTCCCATCAGTTGAGAACACCTCTTGTATATATGGGATAAGAAGTCTAGCTTCTCATTTCGGTTGCTTCTGAACACCTTTTGTAATACTGTTTGTTCATATATCAGTCTTTACAGGATCCTGGCTATTAGTAGGTTGCTTTTGTGCATCATAGGGAATTCCCGACTGAGTTGAACACAGCTCTAACTGACATATAGGGGACAAGAAATCTTGTTCTTCTCGTGTGCTTTTGACACCTTTTGATAAGAATTCTGGTTACTAATTTGTTATATATTAGTTTTCACAGATTGTTACAAATTTTTTCACTCCTATGTCTGACAAATTATCTTCCAACATGTCGTGTCTTTGTGTTGACTTCAGGGTATGGAGGAAGCAGTGCTGGTTCTTGGGATGCTTATTCACAATATGTAAATGCTGACAGTTTTCCTGTTGTATCACCAGTGAGTTTTACTTTTGAAAACATGATCTTATATCCATTTAAAAATAGATTATATATGCCTAATTCACTCTTTGATTTGCACATGGATCAGGTTATGTACAATGACAATCCATCTATTGTCTTCCATTCTGGTTATGGTTTTAATCCAGATATGGCATATGGACAATATTCACCGGTTGCTACCCCTATGCCTTCTGTTATGTTAGATGGACAAGTATATCCTCCTCAACAAGTCCCATTCTCCCCATCATACTACACACAACAAGCTGCACCATGTTTACCTCATGGATCTTCTGCAGTTCCCGTTTCACCAACAGAGATGATATCACCTGAGAGTAGTACATTCGACAACATGCTTTATGGGCCAGGAACAGGTTTTTTGCTAAATTTTGGGTCCTTTGGTGGTGGAAATTTGGGTTCAGGTTCTTTATCATCTCCGGCAGCTTATCCACAACCAATGGGAATGCTTGGCTCAAATGATCAGAATGTCGGGCAGGTTTGTTTGTTTACTTAATCACAATATGGTGATAGTTAGGAAAGGTTATTATAGATGCTTCTACAACCTAAAATCGCTGTTTGGTATTGCTTGTATTGACCTACACTGAGCTGTTTTGTATCACATTTTATCCCCAGAATATCTTATTGTCATCTTAATATTTACTGATAAGAAATCTTGTATTATGTCCTTAAAAGAAATTAGATAAGGAAGAAATATTATAGTAATAACGAATGATAAATTAAATGCCAACCTAAATATTATCCTTGATAATAGAATATGTTGTTACTTAATACTCGTATTACCCAGAGAACAACGTTGGTTTTCATGTTCTCTTCGTTCTTGTTCTGCTTTTGCTTTTCTAATGTAAAATGTAAATCATGTGGCTACGTCTTGATGAATCTTCAAATACAGAATTCCTTAGTATAAAAGACCAAATAATTTTCTTTCCTCTCTAAAATTATTTAAGAAGTCAAATTGATGAAGAGACCTATTAACGATATCAAATGCGTTTAATTTTATCTTATGTGCTTGAGCTTGCTTACTGAAAGTACTCAATCCATTCAAGAGAGAAGAAATCAGGTAGAAACTAGGGATGAATCCATGTCAGTCGAACTAGTTTCTTGACATCAAATATTCAAGGTTTGTGTAAGCAAGAGGGCAAGTTGTATAAATACATTTGATTTTATAAATTCAAGTTTTCGATGGCGTTTGGTTAAGAAGCAGGTATTTTACTGATATATTGACTTCAAATGTTGCAAGGACAAGTAAATAAATTGGGGCCAATTTGTAAGAGTTTGAGATGTAAGGTGGTATTTCATATTTGATTCCCTGTTATCATGGGTGACTATCAAGGGCTAATTTATCCTCATTTTGGGAGGATACTTGTGATAATTTTTGGATTAATTTCTTAGAATTCAAGGACAGTTCTATGACCTATAGAACAAATCCTATATAAGTTTGTTTTGATTGCTTTCTTTTAGTGTGAGTTTTACATTGGTCGATAAGGTAGGGATCTATTGATTATCTTGTTTCTGAAAAATCATTATACTTTCATGCAGATATGTGTCGTAGTTTTGAGGTTATAGCTTGGAGCTAGCATGAGGGCATGAGACTTGAAAACCTTTTAAAACATTGGCCTTAGTTACCTAGTTTCTTAGTTAGGTCGAGAGAAGATTTATTGTTAATGAGCTTGAGCTAACTAGTTAGCGTTTTTTTTTTTGCTTTATTTCCGTGGCCATCCATCACATTATCATGTAGTTGAGTGAAACTATGGTGTTGTGTCTACTGTCAAAACCTTTATTTATGTTATACTTGTACATTCTTGTCCTTTTGATAAGACTATTATTTTGGTTCTAATTATAGATTTTTATTCTTTTATCTCGTCATTAACTTGTTTTCATTTTAGGTTTCCTTACAACAGAGACATATGCATGGATTTGGATTGGTTTCAAGTGCATTTGATGCTCGGTACCCATTAAGCAATTCTTATCAGGGTTCTAACTTTGGCAGTGCATCAATTTCTTATCCAGTTGTAAGTGACCGAAGCCGACTTGTCCTTGGGAAGGACAGAGGAAGAGACAGGGACCGGGACTCAATTTCAGTTTTTAATGATCCGTATGGTATCTTTAGTGACCGTAATCGGGGGCCAAGAGCTTTGAAGGTCAAGGGAAAAGGAGAACTAGGTGCTGCATCTGGTGCAAGCAAAAATGATTTATCAACTTCATTAATTAGTCCTGATTCCTACAATCGGCCAAATTTTGCTACAGATTATGAGACTGCCAAGTTTTTCGTTATCAAGTCATTTAGTGAAGATAATGTTCACAGAAGTATCAAGTACAAAGTTTGGGCTAGTACTCCACATGGTAACAAGAAACTGGATGCTGCTTACCGTGAGGCAAAAGAGATGCAAGGAAATTGTCCAGTTTTTCTCTTTTTCTCCGTGAGTTCTGGAGACTTATCTCATTAAAAACTTCCTTTTTTGCCTGACGGAAATCTTGTTCCTTCTTTGGGGTTTGGGGAGAGCTCATTCCTGCCTTAGTCATATGTATTGAGAGGTAGTCAAGGAGCTTGCAGGAGGAAAATAAGAAACCATAGATGTGCCTTTTGGCGTTGCATGTTCTCCTTTGGGGAAGTGTCAATTTATGTGGCCACTAAAACCAACTTATCTTTTCCTGGAATAGTTTTGATGAAAATTGTTAAACAAAAGAACTAAATGCTTCTTCTTAAAGTTATCAAGAATTTTGCACATTGTGTATGTACTATGCATCATCAAGGGCAGGACTTTAGTTTTTGGGTCAGAGTGGAGAATGAAATTATTTATAATATTCAAGTTATGGCATTTATTAAAATCTTGTGGCCACATTAGGTAGCTTCTTTAACATCAACTGTTTGCGAATTAGTGGAATTGATTCTCCATCCTCATATTTGTGGGTTCTATCGTCTTGCATCTTGTTGCATAGTTTCAATCGTTCATTATTTTTATGGACCACAGTTCTTAGTGGATTATATTGTATGAGCAATTTTGTCGTGTTTTCTTGCAGGTTAATGCCAGTGGTCAATTTTGTGGTGTAGCTGAAATGGCTGGACCTGTTGACTTTGAGGAAAATGTAGATTACTGGCAGCAAGATAGGTGGAGTGGACAATTTCCTGTTAAGTGGCACATCATCAAAGATGTTCCTAATATTAGATTTCGGCATGTTTTACTTGAAAATAATGACAGCAAACCTGTTACACACAGCAGGGATTCTCAGGAGGTATCATTTCATATCGATAATTCTTTAATAATGCATCCTCATCTATGTGGATGAAGCAAAAATGTATACCGATATTTGTTGTTAGGTAGAGCCTGTACTACTAGGCCATTACTATGTTTAGATTATAACCGAGTAATATTTGGCAAGAAGCTTCAAAAACTCATGTCACGAAGGCTCATGTTCTTTTTTTTTTCTTTTTTTTTTTAAATTTTATTTAATCTTTGTCCTGCAAATCAAGTTGTTCTTAGGTTTGGTATAATATTTATATTTTCATTGACCTACCCACTCAAATTCCTTACCCAACGTGTACCCTTGTCAAAAAGAGGATTAAATGTGAGAGAGGTCCTAGTGTCGTTTGGTCTCTCATTAGGTTTTATGTTTCTTTTTGGGTATAGGTGGCGAAGTGTTTCTGTTATTATTGAACAGGTCTTATTCTTCTTGGTTAGAGTCTCTTTTTCTATTTTTTCTCATTGAAGGTATGGCATTTCAATAAAATAAATAAATAATAAAATGAGTGTTCTTCGAACTATTGAGATTGAATGACTAAGGAGTTAGTTTTGAAACTATAGAGATTGAATAGAAACTAAAATTATCGGGACCATGTTGTCCATAGAAAAAAAAGTTATTGACCTGCTATCTAACTGTGATACGTGAACTTCTGTAGAGCTTTATTTATGTTACCTTTTACCCTATATTTGTACTTGCGCTTGGGGTACTTAGTCGATGAGCGCTTTGCATTATCGTATATGTACAAGTAAATTTTGTTAGTCCTTCCCATCATGCTTCCTGATGTTATTTATTTATTTATGCCATACATTGACAGGTGCCGCTGAAACAAGGTATTGAGATGTTGAAAATTTTCAAGGACCATGATCCTCGAACATCTATTATAGATGATTTTGATTTCTATGATGAGCGGGAGAGGATTTTGAAAGAAAGGAAAACAAAACAACAGCTATTTGCAACTGCAAATTCTCTAAATCCACTTGGTGATGGTTCCATTAACCCAATTTCTGATCAGTTTGCTCAAGCCTTACGACTTGATGATAATAAGAAAGAAAAACCAGAAATGGAAAAGGGTGCAACATCTAGAATAGATGCCTCAGTTTCACTTGATGATTCGGTAAAATAAAGTTCTGAGACTTCTTCCAGTCATGCAGCTGAGAGACAGACTAAGTATTAAGGGAGTCCAAGCATTGAAAGGTGGATACGGCTAGCAGAATTGAGTATTTTTCCGTATGATTGGACTCCTTTGATTCCTTGAGCCTTAGATGAACGGGTTTGATAGGTATTTGGCATCCTGAGACACCCTTTATGACTGATTTTCTGTTCTCCAATAGCTGATAACATCTGAGGCAGTAGTTTGAAAATCTATAGCAGTGAAGATGATATCTGACGCTTTTTTACCATTTTTTCATGTTCAATTGCCCACAAAGCAGCTGGAGGAAAATTGTTGCGCTTGGCAAGAAGCTTTCCTGATCAAACATTGCTTAATTTGCACTGAATTTTCCCTTTCCCTTTCCCTTTCCCTTTCCCTTGGAGGGTTTTGATGGCATTTCTCGAATGGGAGGATTTTGCTGATGGGGGTGGGTTAGTTAGGTGGGATTTTACGTTGCAAGTGTGCATAGATTATGTTTGCATTTCTCATCGATAGTCCAAGTGCTGCTGCGGTATCTATAGAGTTACCCATTTGGTGAAGCAGATTAATAAAGGAGTTTTATAAATTTCTTTGTTTTAGGGAGTTTACTTGTTTTATTTGATATTTTCTTATGGGGGGTGCTATCCTAGGGCAACTGCTGTGAATTTTACGACACACGACAGGATTATTTAGCGTGAGGGCGGGGGCTACTTCATGTTCTTGTCCTTCTGTTTTTTTCGCCTTTGTGTTTTTTTTAATGTCTGCTATACTATTCTATATGTCTCTAATGTCTAGACCACAAGGAACTTCTGAAGGAGCTTGAGGAGATAGATTTGATGAGATGACTCTGAAATTGTATTTTGCTGTTTAAGTCAGTTTCTTTGTGCATACCTTCCTATTATTCTGCTTTTGAACAGGTTCTTCGAAGTGAGTCGAATTCTCCAGCAAGACCGTAGCATGTCGTTGCTTCAAGACGGGATATCCGATCTACAGGAACACTCCCCGAAGCCTTCAGGCCAGGTTTTCACTATAGTAACTAATTGTTGATCTGCTTTTTCTTTTCTTCTTTTTGCCATAGAACACTGCATTTGAAATTTTCAGGTTTTTCTACCGATATATCATCGTGCAGACGTTTGAAAATGACGTTTAAAAGGTCTGCTTTTGAAGTATTTTCGAATGGTTGTAGAACTATCACTTGTGTTTCTCTCGTTGCTCTTGATGATGAACTTGATGAGATTCCTTAGAACTTTGAAAATGCCTCCTTGCTTTATAGTATTTATGTAACACTCTAGATCCACCGCTAGCAGATATTGTCTTCTTTGGGTTTTCCTTTTCGGGCTTTCCCTCAAGGCTTTAAAACGCGTTTGCTAGGGGAAGGTTTCTACACCCTTATAAATGGTGGTTTATTCTCCTCCCCAATCAATGTGGGACATCACAATTTAGAAAACACCGATGATTCATTAGCCTTACTCTACGATGGAGCTGGAGCTGGAGATGGAGATGGCTGGAACTTTTGTGGTAAATTCCAGCCATTTGCTGATTTTATTTTTTTATTATTTATTTTTTGGCTTTGAAATTTTGCAAATTAAGCTTTTTAAGGCTAGTTTTGTTATTTACTTTAAAATTCAAGTCATGTTTTTAAAGACTAGAAAGAAAAAAAAAACAAATTTTAAAAAGAAGGATAAATTTTTTTTTTATTATTATTTTTTTTTTGAATTTGGCTAAGATGACAATATAATATATAAATAAGAGAAAATAATTTTGTGTGTGGCTTGGGGCAATTAAGTGTTTTGAGAATGTAATTAGTTTATACGTTTGATTAATTTAGTAGGTTAATTTTATTTTTAATTCTGAGTTTTGATTTTCTTTTGATTCTTAAAAAAATTTAATGTCCATTTTAGTTTATAATATTTTTGAAAAATAATCATTATATCTCTTTTAACTTTTAAAACACTTATTTTATCCTCTAATATTTTGCTATTCTAATACTTATCTCAATGGACTTATGCGGTTTCAATGTTTAGTTCATTATTTGATTATCTTGGAAATCAAAATAAAATAATCTTTGAAGTCTAAGGATAAACATGGATAAAACTAAAATATAATCTTCGATATATATATATATATATAAAATACCAATTAAAACTTCTTTTGCTTATATTTCTATATAACACTAATCTCAATTTCTCTCTCTTGCTTTCAAAACTCTGTTTTCTTAAACCTCTCTTCCTCCTTTCTAAAATCTTCCCTTAAAATTGAGACTCGAGGTTTGTATTCACATTGCTCGACTGTAGGCAACGTAACTCAAAGTAGGCTTGACTCACTCAGTGTTGAGAGTGGGTGCCGTACCTCTCTTCCTCCTTTCTAAAATCTTCCCTTGAAATTGAGACTTGAGGTTTGTATTCACATTGCTCGACTGCAGGCAACGTAACTCAAAGTAGGCTTGACTCACTCAGTGTTGAGAGTGGGTGTCGTACCTCTCTTCCTCCTTTCTAAAATCTTCCCTTGAAATTGAGACTCGAGGTTTGTATTCACATTGCTCGACTGCAGGCAACGTAACTCATTCAGTGTTGAGAGTGGGTGCCGTACAATTGCCAAATCCTCTGCCTAGAAACTGGGATTGTGATATATATATATATATATAGTTGACAGGGTGGAAAATTATACTTTTTTTAGTTCAACGAATGTTGGAAAGATAGAATCTCCGACCTTTACGATTGTAATAGTACTTTATCTATTAGTAATTTATCTATTAAACTACGTGTAAGTAACAAGTATCATGATAACATATTAAGTGAGAAGTAAATGAAGAAGAGAGTTCATACAATATTATAATTTTATCTTTACGGGTAAGTAAGAACTCTTACGCACTTTATGCATTGTAACGTTTTTTTTGTTGTTGTTAAATTCTATCATGAACATAATTCAACTAGTTAAAACATGTATCTTCAATCAAGAAGTCAAAGTTTCAAAACCCCTCTCGACTAAAAAAACTCATATTAGAAAAAATGAATACACATAATGAAATTGCAAAGTTTAATCGACAAAATGACACAAACATTAAAGACATTCAAATTTTAGCGAAAACAAGATGGCAATATACATTTGAATGCAGATGTTGCTCTTCGACTTCTCCGACGTGGAGTCGAGGGGCGGAGGGACGAAGATGGCAATACCTTGGCCTTTCGTCCTGTTTTTCGTACCTCCTTGATGATCATTTTACGATCCATGTAACCCAACACGGTGATCTTGTTCAAAGCTCTATTTGTTTCCACACATTTCACTCCTGTTTGCAATGTTCATAATCAAATCAATCTCTTTGAATGATTACAACTTTTAATAAAGTCTTTTAAACTTTTGAAAGTTGGATCCGTCAAAAATTCAAACTAAAAATTGTCTCGATTTTTTAACTTTTATAAATGAATCAAAAACAATGTCATGAACTTATGAATTATAATCGAATTAAAAATAAGGCGAAAGAACCGTACCTTTGATTTTGCAAAGCGTTTTGCGAACAGCATTTTCGCAGGATTTGCAATGCAAGCAAACCTTTAAATCAACGACCTGCGTGATCAATTCAACACCAAAACGATGGAATAAATGGACGGAGTAATTAAGAGAATAAGCGATTAGTTTCAGAGAAGAAAATGGAGGAAATGTAAGGTGTTCTTCAGATCAGACCTCCATGGAAATCGAACTCGACGATGAACAGTGGAATCGGAGGAGACGACGAAGCCTCTGCGTTGAATATAAAGGAAGAAATCGAGAGAAAAAGCCGCGAAAATGATTGTTGAATCGTTGATTATTGAAATGAACTGATGGTGGAGCGAATCATTGCCACGGAAGTTGAATCATTGTGAGCGCCTTGCTTCGCACGCATCTCATGAACTCTTCACTCTCAAGATTTCTTCCCCATTTTTCAGCCGCGGGTTTTGAGGCCTCTGTTCCAGTTCAATCCTAATTTTAAAACATTAGAGCTTTGCTTTTAAAAATGACAATTTAGCCCGTTAGATTGCGAGATCTCACGTCAGTTGGAGAAGAAACAAAGCAAAACTTGTTTTAAAATCGTGAGAATGACGGCTATACGTAACATATTGAAATATGATTCAAAGTATTCAAAATGAAGATACTCGGATTTTTTGAAATTGTTATTAGATTTAAGTTTATCTAAATTTCTATGATTTACTATTTCTGGTACAGTGTATTAGTTATAAATACTGTAATTGTGTAACGGTTTAAGCATTGAGTCAGTAGACAATAATAAAGCACTACAGCTTTCATCTATTCCTATCTCTTTCACTATCCCTCTTTCCAATATAACAGACTAAACTGGACAATATAAGCTAGCGGTGAGCTTGGACTGTTACAGTACAATCGTATATGAAGATTTGCATGATTGCTCGTGTGCAATTGAGTGTGGGGTGCGATCATAACAGACTAAATTGAACAATATCAGCTAGCAATGAACTTGAACTGTTACAGTGCAATCGTATATGAAGGGAAGGAGACCAACAAGGATTGATTAGGGCAAAGAGGTGAACGAGAGAGCTCAAGAGAAGGGAACATCCATTGACGAACGACAACAAACCGGGATAACTCTCTATTTCCTTATTCTATCAATTTTATCGATGCGGATTCCTATATTTAATTCAGTTTGTATGGAGAGCTAAACTTTATAAGGGAGGCGAGAGAGTTTTATATAGTTTAAGTATATTGACGGTATGATTTTAGTTCATTAAAGAGTTGTTGTTAATGATTTACATGTGTCTACTTTACATATGTAGTGTTCTCTTATTCGAGAGAAAAGGGGAGCAATGAAATCCTCTTTAATACTCTAGTTTCATAGGAAGGAGACTTGAAGGGTAGTAGAAGTGTTAGAAATAATCATCATTCATGACCCTCAGAAGTGGGCTTGTGAATCTATTAAAATGAACTTATTATTTGTTACTAGTGATAGTGTATACTTGCACTCGATCAGTTTGCATGATTGCTCGTGTGTAAATGAGTGTGGGGTGCGATCGTAATACTCGATTGTACGACACTTTCCTAAACATTACATCCCTCTCATTAAAAATAATTTTGAGATTGCTCGGGAGACATGATCCAAGTCCTGTCTCCTTCATCCCCTACTATAACATAGTCATGTTACTTACTTTTTGCTTCTTAAGATTGAAGGCACCTTATGATCTTAACACCGTACATAATCTCGACGAGGCACCTTATGCCCTCAACATCGTAGAAGACTGTTCCCACATACGAACACGAGTTCTTCTAGCATGCTTTGTCTCCGCTCGCATGCAGGAAAAATCCTAAAGGTCACCCAACATAGAATTACTTCAAGTAAAACGCACTTAACTATGGAACTCCTATGATTGAGCTACCGAAAATTAAGGTGCACCTTGTTGGTATAGGTATTACCTTACCCTTTCTTTAAGTTTTTATTCGTCATTCGACTTGAACGATAACAAACAGATAAAAATAATACATAAAAAAGGCCTAGACAGTCTAGTCGGAGAATAATCTAGTTCATTCCACAAGTTTTTATGTGACAAACAGGTGTCTACATTGACAATTTTCATGTTCCAAAGACATAAATACATATGAATCTTGTAACAGCCCATATCCACCGCTAGCAGACATTGGACGATGTGCTAGCGGTGATCATCCAAAGAGGACAATATTTGCCAGCGGTGGATCTGGGCCGTTACAAATGGTATCAGAGCCAGACATCGGACGATGTGCCAACTTTCTCGCTGTTCCCCGAAAGGGGTAGACTCGAGGCGGTGTGCCGATAAGAACACTGGCCCCAAAGAGGGGTAGATTTGGGGGCGGTCCCACCCCACATCAAAGAAAGAGTGCCAGCGAGGCCGCTGGGCCCCGAAAGGGGCTGGATTGTGATGTCCCACATTAGTTGGGGAGGAGAACAAATCACCATCTATAAGGGTGAGAAAATCTTTCCCTAAAGCCTCGAGGGGAAAGCTCAAAGATGACAATATCTACTAGCTGTGGATCTGGGCCGTTACAAATCTCCTTTTTCATTCATGCTTTTAATGAATTTTAAACTATCAAAATAATCACTTATTTTACTCGTTAACCCGATGGTGAGGTGCTTTAGTTATTCGATTGTTTTTATTTTCTCGAAAAACCCATTGATTTGCAAAGAATTAATTTTTTTTTAAAAATTAGTAAGCTACCAAAAACGTCATTTTAATTTGTGTCTATTTGGTATTGATAATGATATTTAAAATTTTAATTTAATAGGTTCATGAATTAAAAAAAAAAAGTGGTATTTAATGTATAATTTATTCAATATTTTTAAAAAAATTAAGACAACTAATTGGTTTAATTATATGTCGAAAAAAGAAAGAAAAAAAAGAAAAGAAAAGAAAAGAAAAGAAGAGAAAAGGGTATTAGAACTGTCAACTGCTGTTCTTGCGATGTCCGGCGAACATCAGTGAAAATTGGAGCGGTGGAAGAACAGGTAGCATAGCAAGCAAGCAGAGTCGAACAAGATCAATCGAATTGGGGGAAGAGCTTCGTCCATCGATCATGGCGGTAATTTACCAGATCTTCCCTTTCTGGACAATTCCTTTTCTTCATTTCCTTAGTAAACATTCGCTTTTTGGGTGTGCTATCAGGATTCGTCGGGGACGACGCTAATGGATCTGATAACTGCCGACCCGTCAACGGCTTCGGCGGGATCGATCTCCACAGCTGCTTCAACGGTCCCGTCATCAACGATGAGTTCATCTTCAAGTTCCTCCTCAAGTGTTCTGCCTAGTTCACTGGGGAAGCCAACTGGAGAGAAGAGGTCTAAGAGGGCGGCACTGATGCAGATCCAGAATGATACGATTTCTGCTGCTAAAGCAGCTTTGAATCCTGTGAGGACCAACATTATGCCGCAGAGGCAGAGCAAGAAGAAGGTCAGCTGCTACATTTTTCACGGCTTTTTCTCTTTCCTCTTTTCGTTGTTGCTGAGGTTCTGTTTATTTAGAAATGGGACGGAACCTGGAAGTAGGATTTTGAATTCAAAAGGGAAACTCTTTGAACTGTTAGTACTGGTACTTGTAGTGATTTATGTTTTGTTCAACTTGATGCGTTTTGCAGCCTGTTTCTTATTCCCAATTGGCTAGGAGTATCCATGAACTAGCTGCTGCGTCTGATCAGGTGAGCAGTATGTGACAATTCTTACTGTTGTGATTTGGAAGGATAACATTTTATACTTAGTTATGTTTATGTGAATTTTATAGAAAAGCTCCCAGAAGCAGTTAGTGCATCATGTATTCCCAAAACTTGCAGTCTACAATTCAGTTGATCCTTCGCTGGCACCTTCTCTTCTCATGGTACGATAAACTTTTTTTTTTTTTTTTAACTCAGCAATCTTTATGACTTCATATTTGTCTAGAATATGTTTATTGGTAAGATAAGTTCTGTTTGTTTTTTGTTCGTACTGTTCTAGTTGTTACCTTTTTCCGTGAAGACACTGATGGTATCCCAAACATTTCTCTTTTCTTGCATTCATAACCAATTGTTTGAATCCTAAATCTGTCAAAATAATTTGCTGGAAGATGATATTTTTTGGGTAAGAAACCAAAGTTTCTTTGAGAAAAATGAAAGAATACGAGGACGTACTAAATACAAGCCCCTGAAAAGGAAGATGTTGACACTAACTACAGAAAAGGACTCTAGTCCAAACGAACAAGACCAATGTCGTGTTTATAGAACGATCTAGTGATCAACGCCCAAAAAGAAGCATTAGACCTCAGCAACTCCTGAACCTTCTCCCTAAATTTCTCAACACCCTTAAAGATCCTACAATTCACTCAAGCCAAATACTCCACACAATAGTAAAGAAACTTGCATGCCACAACACTTTCCCCTCTCCCTAAAGGGAAGATGCAGGAGCACCTCCTCTAACAAAGACCACCCATCTCTATTACAAGCCTCACTAACACCAAAATACCTCTGGCAAGGATTCCAGAGGTAGTTCGCGAATTGGCACTCTCACATCAAATGATTCACATCCTCTTTATGCCTCCTACAATTCATGCACCAACGCAGGAGCAAGAAGAGGGAAGAATGTTTTTGGACACAATCCAAGGTATTGAGTCTCCCTAGTAAAATATGCCGTGCAAAATTCTTGACCTTTTTTGGAATTTTTACCTTTCACAAAGAGGAGAAGACTGAAGTCGTAGTAGCAATGGAATATTGCACTGGCACAAATGATAAATCTTTATCTTGGTTGGGTGAATATTGCACTGGCAGGGAATCAGAAGATTTGACTCTGAATTTGATACCTCGTTGGAGTCTCTTATTCCATTAATAGTTTTTCATTATTATCTAATTTTAAACGAAGAAAAAGCAAAAGCTGATGTTTATCCCCGGGTATATTTGACAGTTAAATCAGCAGTGTGAAGATAGGAGTGTCCTCCGTTATGTGTACTATTATTTAGCCAGAATTTTATCAGATACTGGTGCACAAGGTGTAAGTACAGGTGGTGGCATCCCGACCCCTAATTGGGATGCTCTTGCTGATATTGATGCTGTTGGGGGGGTGACTCGAGCTGATGTCGTACCAAGAATAGTTGATCAGCTTGTAAAAGAGGCCTCTAATCCTGATGTTGAATGTAAGCTGGTTTCTTTTGCTTTGTTTCTTTTATTGTAGTCTGCGGTGACAATTTCCCCCCGTCTTCCTTTGCATGTTTTTCCCGATTCTTTGGTTTCGATGTTAGATTAAAATAGCGTGTTTGCCAGCTATTCTTTACATCCTGATCCAGTGGCGAGTCAGGATAAATGTCTTAAATATCTCTAGTAGATATACATTTGTGACTTCTCTGAAAACCATTCTTTATCAAAATAAAATACAATGGGGTCCTAGTTTCTGGTTCGTGATTTATTGGATTCCCTATTAACTTCGGGGCTTTCTAAATAATTTTTTTAGCTGTGGCTCTATCAGTGCATTGACAAATCTTATCCTTATGTGATTTGTACTATCTTTTGTTTCATCCTTAGTGTTATTCATTTTTTATAGGAAGCAGAAAATAGTTCAACCTTTGGTTAGGCCACAATTATAGCTGATTTGGTTTTCCATAACTGACAATTGGTTTGCAGAATTCTTTTTTCTACAGTTTTTGTGTTACTCAGGGTTAGGGCTTCTTATTTGTTTCTTTTGTTGGTCCATCTTGTTGAACTAGAATGAATTATCTTACTGTTGATTGAAGCAAATGAGATTCCTCAAATAAAATGTTTGCAGCTTCTCTTGACACTATATTTTCTTTTGAAGTTCATGCTAGAAGACTACAAGCACTAAAGGCTCTTACCTATGCTTCAAGCAGCTCTGAGATTTTGTCCCAACTATATGAAATTGTTTTTGCAATTCTCGATAAGGTTAGTCTTTTCTGGCTATATGCACAGTTTTTGTTTTTGTTTTCTGCTAGATTGAAATCGATCATGTGCATTATTTTCTTTACTTGGTTGATGGTAAAGTATTTAACTTCAAAGAATTATTGTACCAAAAGTGAATAGTTTAGTGCTGCAGGTTAATGATTGAAAACCAATCAGATTCTCGGGTGCTGTTCACATTGACAATTGGAAAACTAGAATAGTGTAAGAGAATCCACTTAGCACCTTGAGAATCTACCTAGGCTTTCTCTTATCCAAAAAAAGAATCTACCTAGGGTTTCCATAAACCTTGGTCTAAAAAAAAAGAAAGAAATATGTGATGACTTTGAATAAATAATACATACATACATACATACATACATACATACATAAATAATACATATGTGTGTGTATTGGGTTAAATTATAGTTTTGGTCTTCGAACATCTGAGATTTTGTCTTATAGGTCATTCTAATAAGTTTTTGAACTGTCATTGTCGTGTCAAATTGGTCTTTGAAACTTAAGTGTTGAAGAAGTCTTTGAGTTGGTCAACTTTAGGAAGTGTGTAGAAAGTTCTCTCTTGTAAAAAAAGTGATTCTTTTTTGTCAAGTCGATGTCTTGTTGAACAATTTTTGAAAGTTTAGGGTTGTATCAGACAAAATTGAAAGTCAAGGGATTTATTAATAATCTTTTAAAATTCAAAGACATATCACAAACTTAAAGGTTGAGGGACCAAACTTGTAGTTTAATCTTTCACAAAATTCTCAACTAACATTATCTTGTCGGTCTCTCCTTGCCCGTGGTTGATCCATCCCAGTAATCCTAGTTCCCTTTTCTTCACCTTGCCTTGGAAGGCTAAAACCTTGAAGAGGATTGTATTTTTCTCTTGGTTGGTTATTTTGGGGAGGTTGATGCCATTTACTTTTACTTCATCCAAAACATCTTCATTATGGTTGTGTGCTCCTAATGCTGTGTGCTCTGCAAGGAGGTGGAAGATCTAAACCATGTATTTGCACGTGTGAATATGCTGTAAAAATATGAAAATAGTTTTGGATGCGTTTGGCTCCTCTAGAAGTCATAAGGGACATTATGGAGGAGGTGCTTGTTAATCCTTCATTTCATACTAGTGGTTTAATTATTTGGCCAGCAACGTTCTTTGTGAGTATATGAAACTTATTGCTGCAAAGAAATTGGAAAACTTTTCCAATGGGAACTTGGCCATTTGTGAATCCATGTGGTTGGCTGCCCCAAAAGCTGACGTCTTTTTGATTTTTTGTCTCCTAATTGGTGAGTCATGTTCTAGAAGAACTCTGAATTTCAAAGCCACTCTTTTATTTCATGACCTTTTGCTTATGGCTGCTGGATTTTCATGATGAAGGCTTTTGGTTGGTCCTTGATCCCCCCCCTCCCCTTGGAAAGCATCCCTGACTTCTTGGCCCCCCGTTTCCTTGGATCCTTCCATAGGAAAAAAAAAAAAAAAAAAAAAAAGAAAAGAAAAGAAAAGAAAAGAACAAAACCCTCTGGTTGGCTACCAACAGGGATTATTTTGGGCCCTTTGGAGTCACTGCAACAGTTGGGTTTTCAACAACTCCATTACATGCTTCAACAGTTAACTAGTACTGGTTCTTTTTACAGCTTTTATATGGGTGTAAACGTTTGCATACCTTTACAAGGTGGAGATGCTTTTTGTTAGGTGGTTTGGGAGAATTTCCTCCCCTTTTGTATATTTCGTTTATCGCTAAATTCTCTGTTTCTCAAAAGAAAAAAAAAAAAACGTTTTTGGAGTATGGTCACTTATGATGCTTCTTTATGGGTGTTCTCAATGAAATTTCATTTTTTTTTTATAATTATCCTTTATTTTTTTTTCTCTCAACAATAAATCTGTTTCTTGTGATTTTGCTTTTTGTTTTTGCAAGCTTGGTCCGTTCTTCCTTACTTTCTTTCTAATGTTTTTAAAACTCATCCTTGAACCTTTTTCTTTTGAAAAAAAATCTATATTTCAAGAAAAATCCACATAACCAGTAGGTTATCTCAATTAAAGCTTAGTTTTTCTTTTGGACATTGGGCACTTAGACACCAAAAGGCTTTTCCTTTGTGATACTATCTTCTTCTTTTAAAATGGTGTTGACGTTGTTTTTCTTAGATTCTAGTAGAAACACTCTAAATATTTCCCTTTTTAATTCCATTTCCAGGTTGCTGATGCCCCTCAAAAACGCAAGAAAGGGGTACTTGGGAATAAAGGTGGCGATAAGGAGGTAATTTCTGACAAAAAACTGTTATAGCTTCTCTCCCTTGTTGCTTCTGTCTTCATATAACAGTGTTTTATGTTCACTCCACCCCCCCCCCCCCCCCCCCCCCCNAAAAAAAAAAGAAAAGAGGTAGAAAACAAGAGCCTCTTTCCTGTCACTTTTAAACTTCAGAATTTAACATCTCCAAACTTTCATTATATTTGCATTTTTTGATTTGATAGGTTGAATTAAGAGTTGGGTTCTTGAAGTACAAATATTACAATTTAGATCCTGAAGTTTTAGTTTAAGAAATGATGTCATACAAATTCATTCCATTTAACTGCCGTGTTATCCTCGTAAAATGTCTTTACATGGGACTTATAGATTTGCTGAAAAGAAGATTTTTATGAAAAAAGCATCTCTTAATCTTAAATATTTTAAGTCTACATTGTTTTCTTTAATTTATTTGAAGCCGTTTTCCTATAAATTGTACCCACTCCAAAGAAGATCCTTGTTTTTTCTTCTTTTCCAAAGACTTACCTTGGTTTAAGTATTTCCTATATTTTCTTATCCAGCAAGTAATCAATACAATTTCTATTTCCATTGTTGATTCTCAACTGTAATTTCAGGAAACCTTGGACCAACCCAACCTATTTGAGTTCAATATTTTTGGAACTCAAACTAATTGAAGCTTGTTTATAGTCCAACCTAATTAAACACCAATGACCAAAGGCCTGGCAAGTTTCCAAGGCGTGGGGATGTCTTTAGTCTCATTTCTTTATTACTTATTGGTTGTCCATTTAAAAAGGACTAGCAAATCTTTTAGCTTAATCATGTTCAAGCTTTCTTATGGAATCTTGGGTTGGAATGCAATACCCACATCTTCACAGAAGAGAGCCAAAATATCAACTATTTTATAGAATCCTATCCCTTTTAGCTACTACTTGGAGCAAATTGTTGTAAATTGTCATAAGATTAGATTTGATTTGGTTTTTGGATTTGAATTAGATTCGATTGGGTTATTTGAATTAGATTTAGTCTCAGTCAGAGATTTGATTTGTAATGCTATATAATGAGAGAGTTCTCCCTCCATTCGGGAGATCGATTGACAACAAGTGGGATTTGGGAGATGGGAGAGTTTTGGGTGTCACATCGTATTTGTTGGGTGACACATTGGTATATCCATTCCTAACAAGTGGGTGGAGATGGGAGAGTTTTGGGTGTCACATCGAATTTGTTGGGTGACACATTGGTATATCCATTCCTAACAAGTGGGTGGATTTAGGAGAGTTTTAGGTGTCACATCATATTTGTTAGGTGACACATTGGTGAGAGTCTTTGTAGTGTGATAGTGAGGTATTCACTTGTAACACTTGGTTTATTAGTGATTGCTCCCCATTCGGTAGATCCACTCCTAACAAGTGATATCGGGATTTGGGAGAGTTTTGGGTGTCACATTGTATTTGTTGGGTGACACATTGGTGAGAGACTTTGTAGTGTGATAGTGAGGTATTCACTTGTAACACTTTGTTTTTAGTGATTGATTGCTACCCGTGGATGTAGGGGAACTTCTTCTCTCCGAACCACGTAAATATCTTGGTGTCTATTTGTGTGATACTGTTCATTGGTGTTGTGAGTACATTCGTTCCGCTTCCGGCGCACAACACAAATTGTCTTTTCCCTTTTGTAATTATAGCTTATCTACCCTCGCTAATCAATGGAAGTGTTTTTTGTAATTATTAATCGATACGAACTTCTTTTGCATTCCACTTCATCAGATCAATGAATGGTTTTTGCTTCCTATTAAAAAAAACACAATCAAATTTTTGGCTCATTAAATTTGTTTATGCTCCTGGGTAGATGACCTGGTCTAGTTCTCTCTCCTTTTTTTTATTTTTTAATTTTTTTTTATAACAATTCCTATTGCTGCCATTCTACAATTCTTTAGAAAGGTTAGATGTGAAATGGGATTCGTCTTGATGGATAAATTTTATAGCATTCCATTAATTCATTTGCAACTGGAGACGTTTGTAATGATAGGATACAAGTATGGGGCAATTATTGAATGCACAAAATACCCTTGCTATGATGCAATGTTTCAAATATAAAGCTTACTACACTTCAATTATTTGGGCTTTGTCCATTTCTTTCTCCCATCGCTATAATATATTTGCCATGGTTATATTGCTAAGATCACGTCATTTTTGTGTCATGTGTCCATAATGTCTACTTATTTGCTTACATCTTGCAATTCAGTAGTCTGTCATAAGGAGCAATTTGCAACAAGCTGCACTAAGCACATTGAGAAGACTTCCCCTTGATCCAGGAAATCCTGCATTTCTGCATCGTGCAGTCCAGGGGTATGAACCTCATTTGAAATCTGAATGCCTAAAGAACTTTCAACTTACCATTTTCTTGTTTTTTTGACACAAACAAAAATTAATATGAACCTAGCTAGCTTTTGTTTCTATCTTCCATTTAAATAAGATCTTCCATTTACATACATATACCGAAAATATGTTTACTATTATTATTATTATTATTTTTAATACTTCTAGCCCATTTCAGATTCTACCTGATGTACAAAAGATTATATCTGGAAATTTACTATCACGTCATCAGATTCATAACTCGTAACATTGACTATTGATGTTATCATGTCGTTGGGTTCATAATGTATAGCATTGGCTTATTCTGTTGGCTTATACTTGAGAATTCTTGTCATCCAAATCATTTTTATTGCAATCAGAATCGAGATTGGGGGAATCAATGAGGTGACTGAGGAAGAAAGTGGAATTGAAAGAGACGAAGAAATAGATGAGGGGGTGGGGGGGGGGGGGGGGGGG
>NW_019268541.1:1912737-1920795 GCF_002738365.1 Cucurbita moschata
GGGGGGGGGGGGGGGGGGGGGGTGGGAATGAGAGATGTGTGGAGATGGTGGAAAGACCTGCTTGTCTTCGTGTGGGACAGAATTTTTGAGATGATTGTAAATATTGTAGAAGCAGTGGTGTGAGGGTTGACTTTAATTACTTGGGGGCAACAAGTCAGCATTTTAGGTTGGATCCCCTTTTTTGTTGGCTTTTCTGGGTTTGGGGCATTTCATTCTGTTGGGTTGGTTTTTTGTTTGTTCTTTTTTATTCTTTGATTTTTTTTCCAGTGAAAGCATGCTTTTTGGCATCACACATAAAAAAGAAAGAAATAAAAAAGTATAAGCATGATAGTGTTGTTATTTTGGGCATTGATTATTTTGAAGTTTTATTATTGTTATCGTCTATAGTGTTACATTTGAAAGAGTTTTAATTTTGCTACTTTGCTTGTAGTCTCTTGTTATATAAAGTGCTTGATGTTTAAGATCACCTTATATTGATCTTTTCAAGATGTCTTTCGTTACAATATAATTTTTTTTCTGAATTTAAATGCAGTGTGTCGTTTGCTGATCCAGTTGCTGTGAGGCATGCATTGGAAATGCTTTCTGAGCTAGCTGCAAGAGATCCTTATGCAGTTGCAATGTCACTAGGTTATTTTATGTTGATTACTTTTAACATTTCTTTCGGACTTGATATTGTTAGAATGTGTCATCTAAAAATTAGCTAACGTTTGATTAGATCCTAGTTTATGCATCTAATGACTTTACCATGCCTTTTTGCAGGAAAACTTGTACAACCTGGAGGTATGCTTTTATATTGTAGCCAGTACTCTGTCCTGGTTTTCTCCACCTTTATTTTGTTTTTATTGGATTTTGTTGGTTTTCTTCAAATAACATCTCTTCTTCTTCTTCTTGTTTTAATTACAGAAAATGAAATTCTTGTTTAAAAAAAAAAAAAAAAACAGAAAATGAGATATTCAATGAAATTTTACAAATGAAGGGGGAGAGAAATTCCCCAAATGCCGAGGTGGAGTTAAAAAAAACTTTTCCCCTAGCGAATAAAGTTCAGTCTATATTCAGAAAATGGATGTATGCATTTATACTGATAATATAAAACCACAAAAAGAACCAAATTTAAGAATGTGTTGAAAGATTCCGAAGGTCCAGTTATTTCTCTCCAGCCAAACTTCCAAGAAAAGTGCTCTGTTAATGTGAGCCATAGGACATTTTTCTCCTTTCTAAAAGGGTGCCCCACAAAAGTTGTAGCTAGGAGATCTTGCATGTTAAATGGGACACATTGCGCCAGTTGAAAGTATCATGAATATAGGACCTGTATTTGTAGGAAAAAGTGCAAGAGATAAGAATAAGTGGATCCCCCATATTAAGTTCCTTGGTATATTGAAATGGTATGTGCTGTATAGCTATATTTTTTAGTAAATTACTTTGTGTTTATTTTTGGGTTATATGCTAGAAGCCTTGGTCACAAACCATTTTTAACTTCTCATCATAGTATTAAAAGAAATTTAGAAAAAATTTGATTTATATTCCTATAAGTTTAAGGGTTATATCAATCAAAACTCAAACTAGTAATTGTATCAGTTTAAACACTAAAATTTTCATGAATTAATTTAGTTAGACCCAATGATTAGCCATTTACTAAATTCGGTTAAAATCAGCTCAAAATCATCCAAATAAAATTGTTGTTCTCCCAAAATCTCACAAAAGTAGTAAGAAAAATTATCACATAATTATTTCTAAATAAGTAAAGAAAAATAGTGGAAGATGAAATGATGAAAAATTAATACTATCTTTTTGATTATCGGCTTTCTCTCTAATTTACATTAACTCTTACATTTAAAACAAATTCTATATGCACGTGTGAAAGTTATGCATTAACGGTTTAAAACAAAATTTTAGTGGGTAATCTAAATTGATTCATTTGTGAGAGTCGGATATTGATACAATTATTAGTTTGAGATTGAGATTTTAATTGACACTTCTCCAAATTGAGGTGTATAAATTATTTTTTTTCACGGCTTATATTTTATAATAAAAAAAAAAGCTATGTGCCTTGGAAGCAATATTATAAGTCATTCTTTACTGAGATGTTTGCATATATATAAACTTATACATAAAGTTTACGTCTTGCCTTTGATGAGAAGGACAGAGTCAAGTGAAAAAATGTTCCATAAACATGGAGTAACCCTCATTTTATTGATGAATTGTCTCTTGGACACTTTTTTGGCCCACTTTCTGCAGCTTTATGGGTTGGTTCAATAACATTGTCAAGAAGTGTGTCATTTGTTAAAATTTACTTTATCTTCACATTTAGGAGCATTGCTGGATGTTCTCCATTTACATGATGTTATGGCTAGGGTTTCACTAGCACGGCTGTGCCACTCAATATCCAGAGCTCGGGCATTGGACGGTAAAAGCTGTAATTGAAGTCCGTGGACATTATATTTTTAGCTTTTCAATATCATAGTAATTTTTGTGAAATTGATTTGTATAGAGCGGCCAGATATTAAGTCACAGTTCAACACAGTGCTTTATCAGCTTCTTCTCGATCCCAGTGAAAGGGTATGTTTTGAGGCAATCTTATGCGTACTTGGCAAATCAGACAACATGGATAGGTAAGTAGAAGATTTTTTTTTAATCTAATTTAATTTTTTAAAATTGCGAAATAGATACTTCCCTAGCAGTCAATTTTCTCTTCTTTGCTGTTGTCTTGTGTTTTTTTCTTTTTATCACATGTATACTTATTTTTGTTTATTTTAGGACTGAAGAGCGAGCTGCTGGTTGGTATCGTCTGACAAGGGAGTTTCTCAAACTACCAGAAGCGCCATCAAAGGAAACTTCCAAAGATAAATCTCAGAAGATTAGACGTCCTCAACCTCTCATCAAACTTGTAATGAGAAGGTCGTAGTCCACTTTCATTATGGCTTGAATGGATTTAATATTTTGCTCATCAGATGTACATGTGCCTACCTTTCAAGGGGGAAAAACTGTAATTCTTTTATCTGGAATGTGCTTTGGATGCAGGTTAGAAAGTTCATTTCGTAGTTTCTCAAGGCCTGTTCTTCATGCGGCAGCAAGAGTTGTGCAAGAGATGGGAAGAAGTCGAGCTGCTGCATTTTCCTTAGGCCTACAGGATATCGATGAAGGGGCTTTTGTTAATACATTTTCTGAGGCTGCTGATTCTCAGGATTCAGATGCTAACGAAAACTCACAACCTGAGAGTAATTGTCTCTTTGTTCACACCTTTCACTACATCTTCGTATTTTATCTATTTTTAATAAAAGAAAACAGTATAAAAAAATCTGCCAGTTGACCCAAAGTTGCTAAATTTTAGATGTCTCATGAAGCAAAGCAGCTTGGTGAGAATTATTTAACTTGAGGAATTGCATGATTAAGATACTTTCACTCAACAGTCGTGATTTTTTCCACTTTTGTTTTTGATGTTACTTAAAGAACGTAAGAGAAACAAGTCCTGTGTGAAATCTCCTTTGTGTAACTCGTATCCTTTGAGCATTAGTCTCTTTTCATTTCATGTTGTTTCTTGCTTTAAAGAATAAAATTCTCTGTGAAATCAAGAAGGCTGTATACCTAGGATGGCATGGGGTCTTCTTGATTGACTGTTCCTCTTTGGTTGCTAATAAAAGAACATAGTAGCGATTATTTGGATAAATGCATTCCTGTTGGTATAAATAAAAGGATTTAGAACCCTACTTTAGCGAACGAAGTCATTGAAGAAACGGGAACATTTGTGTGTGTGCATTACTTTTTTTTTCTTTTCGTTTTTGCCATAGTAACTTTTTTAATCCCTTCAACAGTGTTTACCAAATTGCTCCATGAGTGCATTTTGAATCTTGCCAAGTATAGTTCCCTTTGGATTGCTAGATCCTTCGTTCTTGATTTATTTTATTTTATTTATTGTCATCCTCTTCTTTTAGGTATACGGAGAACTGCTTCGGTAGCAAATGGAAGGGGTGAGAAAGATACAATTGCTAGTTTGCTGGCTTCATTGATGGAAGTAGTGCGAACAACCGTAGCATGTGAATGTGTCTTTGTTCGAGCCATGGTAATTAAGGCCTTGATATGGATGCAAAGTCCCTATGATTCATTTGATGAACTTGAATCCATTATTGCATCAGAGCTTTCTGACCCAGCCTGGCCAGCAGCACTCTTAAATGATATTTTGCTTACTTTGCATGCTCGTTTTAAGGTATGTTTTGTATATAAAACATTCTCTTTTTGTGTTTGGGCTTTGACTTTTTATTTTTCACTTTTAATGACGTTCTTGCTTTTATTCTTATCTTTGGGGTAATACTTGTAAATTTAGTTTAATCTATTTTTAACTTTGCAATCTGAAGAAGAGAGAAGGCAGTCTTTGAGTACTACGTATAATTTGTGTATTTATAATATTTCCAGTAATGTATATGCACTTATGTATGTTTTTAGGCAACCCCTGATATGGCTGTCACTCTTCTTCAAATCGCTCGAGTTTTTGCCACTAAAGTTCCTGGGAAGATTGATGCGGATGTCTTGCAACTACTATGGAAAGTAAGTGACTATTGACTTTTCCGAGTTTCATGTTTGAAATTTATTGTGTTTTGAGTTGTCCAATGAATTTTTTAGCTTATTTAGGAAAAAATTGTAGTTCTGTTAGACAACACTGTTGGTACGATTGTCAAGGAACTGAATGGTAAAACTAAGCTTCTAGCTAGTAAACAGAGAGTAGAACTATTATTGCCAAAAATACCAATGCTCTTTATCATTATGGTTTGGTTCTGTTAAAAGTAAAATATGTGAACTGACAATAGGTAGAATGGATTCCCAGATAATCAGTCAAACTGACCCTACTCAGTATGATTTGGCGTGGCTTAATTTGTTGTTTGGTTCAGTTTCTCATACCCTTAATGTAAGAGCTGGGAGATGGGTGGCTAGAGCTCTTTGGTGGTGCTTTTTTTCTTCTTCTTTTGATAGGAAGCAAAGAATTTCATTGATTACAAAATGAAATTTGTGTTGAAATGATTACAAAAAATAAAAAAATTCAATGGGCTGTAAGAGAGCTTAACCCATAATTACTAAAAGGGAGAGACCAATTTACACCAAGCAAGAGTAGTAAAAGTAACAAAAGATGTACTAATTTTGAAGTTCTGTTGTGTATCTAAGAAAAGCCATAAAGACCATAGAAGGCTTGTATGAAATTGAGCCAAAAAGCCTCCTCTCGTCCGTGGAAGTTGGTGGTCCTTGTGGATAGAAAATAGCACAGATGAATGGGAAGGCAACTTTATTGTTGTGCTGATTCTTACATTTTGTCCTTTGAAGTTGTTCATGCGTTAGCCTAATGAGGATCACATTATTAAAGAAGTTTTAGATGCTTCAAAGGAGGCCTTGGGAGTAGGAATCTTATGTTTGTGGTTGAAATATCAATGCAAAGGCATATGCTAATGCCTACGGATAGGTTCTTTTGATAATAGGATATCCATTTCTAGATGTTGCATGTTCTCCAGAGAAATTTTGGTAATATTGAGAAACAAAAAACTTATATGGTTGCTGATTCTGTATGGAGGCATAAATTGATGTCGTTCTTGGAATTTGTGAATTAGTCTGGATAAATCTAGTTTGCAGGATTTTAACATTAAGAGCAGCAATCCTGTGAGATAACATTGTAAATTTGTGATAACAAAGCTACCGCATTACTCATAATCTTGTGTAGTGTAAGTAAAATGAGCATGCAGGAATTGATAGAAATATATTATTGATTTGGTAATGTAATATCAAATCTGGGAGAAAGCTTGTTGTTCTCTTATTAAGGAACTATTGAAGCAGCAATTCAAGTCGGTTGTGATAAACTTAGACATGGGGATTTCTGCCGACCGGAATTTGGGGTAGGTGGGATGTTGAAGTTTCAATTCTGTGCAGCTGTTGGCATAATTTCCTAGGCCCTGGAATGGTTTCCTTAAATTGGTTTGAAATCCGTTTTAGATGGGATCACCATCTGGCTTTTCAATTATAGTTTTGGTTTGTAGTTGGGGTTTTGGTTTGTAGTTGCAATGTTTCTTTGCTTCTATGTTGGTGCATGCTGTCCAAAGAAATTTGTAACTAGTGTTTTCCTATTCTCACTAAACGGGACACCTTTTTCTGGTTGGCTGCTACGGGTGTGGTTCTATCTTCCTCTTTTATTTTGTTGCTTTTCAATAATAGATTGCATCAGAAAAAAATGAGGTATTTTTTTATCATTAACAGACGTGCCTTGTTGGAGCTGGTCCTGACTGGAAGCACACAGCGCTGGAAGCAGTAACCCTAGTTTTAGATCTTCCTCCACCACAACCTGACTCTATGACCTCCGTTACTTCGGTAGACTGTGTTGCAGCTTCTGATCCTAAGTCAGCACTGGCTTTACAGAGATTGGTGCAAGCTGCAGTAAGCATCTTTTTTAATATTCCCATTTGTTTTTGTATTGCACTTGGTTTTTGTTAATAAACATGCTATAAATTTATTCCTTTTATGTTGATGATTTTAGATTAATTCCTTCAGGTGTGGTTTCTTGGAGAGAATGCAAATTATGCAGCATCAGAGTATGCTTGGGAATCAGCAACCCCTCCTGGTACAGCATTGATGATGTTAGATGCAGACAAAATGGTTGCTGCTGCTGGCTCTCGCAATCCTACACTGGCTGGTGCATTGACTCGTCTTCAGAGGAGTGCCTTCAGTGGAAGCTGGGAGGTATTGCTCCACTCTATTGGTTAATCGAGCCAAGTCTTTCATCGATGTTACTATGATTTTGGCAGATTTAGTAAATGTGACTTTATGCTGTCCATCTCAAAATGGAACGTTACTGCACAACTATGTTGAGGGTGTAGTCGGAAATAAGTTGAACATTTTTGCTGCACAGAGTTAATATCTTATTAAATCTATTGTGCTTCATCTGGCAATGAAAGTTTTTAGTACAAAAAAGCTAATATGAATCAAGAAGTACAAAGAACGATGTGATTTGGCTTGGGAGTAGAACAAAAATGCCACTGAAAAGAACCTCTACAGAACTCTACATGTATGCCTGCAATGGCGGCTGAAGTTTTAGGAAGATTATTAAATTCAGAATGTATACTGCTCCAAATTTATGCTTCATTTTAAAATAGCCTGGAATTGCTTAGTGTTGAATTTATTCAATCTATTAATATTAGGCCTTTACTAAAATTCTTTGTTTTTTATATTAAACTTCTTTGGATGATTCAGATTCGTCTAATTGCTGCTCAAGCTCTTACAACAGTGGCAATCAGGTCCGGTGAGCCATATAGGCTTCAGATATATGACTTCTTACATTCTTTAGCACAAGGTGGTATACTGTCTCAATTTTCAGAGATGCATCTTAGCAATGGTGAAGATCAGGGGGCCAGTGGTACTGGCCTTGGAGTTCTAATAAGTCCAATGATAAAAGTTCTTGATGAAATGTATCGAGCTCAAGATGAATTGATCAAGTATAAGCTCAAATTCTTCCCTCCTGTCTTTTCTCATGCTTTTTTCTTTCAAATTTCCCATTTCTATCACGAGCATTGATGAAATGTTCCTGCTCAAACAGAGATATTCGCTACCATGACAATGCTAAAAAGGAATGGACGGAAGAGGAACTTAAGAAGCTATACGAGACTCATGAAAAATTGTTGGATCTTGTCTCACTATTTTGTTACGTTCCTAGAGCAAAGTACCTACCTCTGGGGCCAATAAGGTAATTCTTTTCTTTTGTTTTGTATTTCCAATATCCTCCTTTTATTTAAAATGAACCAATATCATATACTGATAATGTCTTAAAGTTTCTTTTGGAGTGAGGTTTTTGTGTTGATAAGAACATTTCCATTTTCTTAGTATTCTTTTACACCGTAACATTCTACTGCTCTCTATTTACACCACTTAGAATCTTAGACCATAACATCTGCAGACAGAAAACATTTTTTTCATTTGGACCAGTTTACCTTTATGTTATTCTTTTCCAATTGATTAGTACATTCTTTTTTTTTTTTTTTTTTTTTTTTTTTTTTTTTTTTTTTTTTTTTTTTTTTTTTTTTTTTTTTTTTTTTT
>NW_019268541.1:1921563-1971171 GCF_002738365.1 Cucurbita moschata
TTTTTTTTTTTTTTTTTTTTTTTTTTTTTTTTTTTTTTTTTTTTTTTGTGTTTGTCTTATTTCCTGATATCAGTTTTTTCTATCAGGATTCTGTCTAGGTGTCATCCAATCTATGCACAATAATCAATAACTGAGTAGACTTTTTTTGGTTGGGTGTGTACTTCGACGGAGAGATTGTGTGGTTTTATTTGGATGGCCAATGGATTTAGGAAAAAATCAATGAGAAAGTGAGAGAGATAGGGATTTAGGAAAATAGATTTCAAAGAATTTTTTTTATTGTTTCAATTGGGATTTTATGGTTTTGCTTTGATAGCCAAGTGGTTTAGGTAGGGAAGTTGGAAAATATTCATTCTCATTGTTATTCTTTTCCAATTACTTATATCAAAGGATGATACATTTTATGAACATCAGGTCTTGCCCTAGCGTCGGCATAACTTATGAAATATGATAAAACATCCTGGAAGATCAGCTGATTATGCACTTAAGAAAATAACCTGCAACATTAATCTAAAAGATGCAACAAAATGATCTAATAATTTGATGAGAATTCTGTTTGTTGAAGACTAATTTTCTACTCAGAATGGAATAAGCAAAAGATATCTAGTTACTCTATTTATGTCTAAGGCTAATTTTGGCTTGTTTTCCTATTCATTTAAATGAATAAACATGTCAAAGTTGACTTTTTTTAGTACATAGGGAAATAAAGGAGCACCGTTTGTCATGTTTATTACGCACATCAATTTTATTATTTTTAAACTTGATTTGTTTTTCAAATTTTCAGTGCAAAGCTGATTGACATCTATCGGACACGACACAATATCAGCGCATCAACTGGTTTGAGTGATCCAGCTGTTGCTACTGGCATTTCTGACCTTATTTATGAATCAAAACCTGCAACCAATGAGCCAGATTCTCTTGATGACGACCTAGTGAATGCTTGGGCAGCAAATCTTGGTGATGATGGACTCTTGGGAAGCAGTGCACCAGCAATGAGCAGAGTATGTCTTTTATAGTGCTAGTGAAATTATTATCTACTACATATACCAACAGATTTCAATGTGTCTTGGTTTGTTTCTCTGAGTTCTGTTAAATCCTGAGTTGAGGGGTTGGAGTGCTTCTTTTAACTTAAATGTCAAGTTATTCTTATCTTCATCGTTTACCCTTCCATAAATGCTTTTGGGTGGTGCTCCATTTGCGTTTTTCTTGAATCAGTGGCTGAACATTTTTGATTTAGGAAAGAGTCCAAGGTTAAATTCATCTAGTTTCTTCTAAAAAAAATATTGATAATAAAAAACATTGCATACTCCACAGACCTCTAGTAATAATTAACGTCCAGATCTCTAGCATTGAACGTCTACTAATAATGATTTCATGAAATTAAATGCTTTATTGAAGTTGTAAGATGTATTATACTTTGAATTGCTAATCAAGACTAGGGTTTTTTCCTCCTAATTTTTTGAAAGGATGAGTTTGAAGGTACTTTTTCAAGTCTGCCCAAATGTTTTTGTTCTAATTGGCCTTCTGTCTCCATTAACAGAGATTCATCTCATTTTTACTTTCCATTAGGTTAATGAATTTCTTGCTGGAGCTGGAACTGATGCACCTGATGTTGATGAAGAGAATATGATCTCGAGGCCATCTGTTAGTTATGATGACATGTGGGCAAAGACTCTTTTAGAGACTAATGAACTAGAGGTAGTATACTTTACTTCTCCATGTAGTAGGTAGAGTTTGCAGTATGGTGAGTGTTGGACTGAGTTTGTGGCTATGTTTGACTGTGTATTCTTTTGAATTTCAGGAAGATGATGCACGCTCATCTGGGACATCCTCTCCTGAGTCAACAGGCTCAGTTGAAACTTCCATATCTTCTCACTTTGGTGGAATGAGCTATCCTTCACTGTTTAGTTCCCGACCTTCCTATGGTGGTACCCAAACCTCGGTATGACAGACTAAAAGTTTCTTGCGATATAGAAAAACTGGAAATGGAAGTTATGTTTCTAATGAAAAAAGAACCTAATATTAAGTGGATCATATCACAATTAGTTCCTTTTCAATTTGCAGTGTCTAGGATGAGTATTTTGTTATCTGATTATTAGGATAGGAAAGCAGGTTTTCTCATAAAAAAAACCTGATTGTTAATGACTACAATATTCTACGTGAGATATAAATTGTGACTAGCTTTTTTCAACTGTCTGGCAGAGCCTAACATGTATGAACTTAATTTTACATTCCTGAATTTGACTGGCATGTTTCTGCATTTTGCTTTAGGATTCAATAATAGCTTGTTGCATTGCTGCTACTTCCTTTTTTCATTTGTGATCCATATTAATAATCTCCAGGAAAGATCAGGAGCGAGCAGGTTTAGCAATCCAACAATACACGAGGGTTTAAATTCTCCGGTTAGAAATTTGTTCCTCGTCTTTTTGTAGTTTTTTGTTAAATAGTTTCCACTTATCGTCAAACTCTTCATGCTTCTCAGATCAGGGAAGATCCCCCTCCTTACTCACCTCCATATACGCAACAGTACGAATCATTTGAGAACCCATTAGCAGGGCGCGGTTCACAGAGCTTTGGATCTCAAGAAGAGCGTCCCTCCTCTGGAAATCCACAACATGGATCTGCTCTCTACGACTTCACTGCTGGTGGTGATGATGAGGTAACCTGCTCTTTTACAATCATATTGTAGTTCCCTTTTGCTTTTCCTTTTTCTCAAGGAAAGGATAGAGAAGGTGCAAGGGGTGCCAAGAGCTGGGAGAAACCTCAAGCGATACCCAAGCACTAAGCTTTGGTGCTATAATACAAACCAACCTTAATAGTATCATTGTTAATGTGCTTTCCATGATACAGAAATACTAATTGGATGGGTGAATCTGGTTTTATCTTTTTCTAGACAAGTTGAATGTAAAACACAAGTTACATAAGATCTGTCAAAATTGAAAAACGAAAGATTTCCCATTATTTATAAAGCTTTGGCTAGTCTAACTAGCCAACTGTGAGTCGTCTGCCGCAAAATAGTCTAACTAGCCATTATTTATAAAGCTTTGAATCCCAACTATTCATAAGTGTTATATGTCGTAAATATTAGTATAGTTATCATTTTACAGTTTCATAATAACTTTAAATATATAAAATATTGAGTTTTCAAAAATTTTATTTTTTGGATCACAATCTAAAATTGGCTTTGAACTATAAGTCTCCAAACAAATATTTGTTAAGTCTATTTGATTCAGTGAATTCAAAAACATAAAACAAAATCGAAATTTCGGATCATTTATTTAGGATTTTATTGGTTTTACTTTTTTGTTTTCCTTTTATTGGTTTTATATTTTATTGTTGAAAGTTGATCACCTCGTTTAGATGTCTTCTGTCATCTATTCTTAAATCTGTTCATTCCCTTAACCTGACGTTTTTTATTTGACTGTTGTTTCTTACCTTGCAGCTAAGTTTAACAGCTGGTGAAGAAGTTGAAATTGAGTACGAAGTAGATGGCTGGTTTTATGTGAGTATAATGAAAGCAGACACTTCCTTTTTTAAAATACTTCTCAAATCTTTGCAGCTTCTATGCACCGCGTATGATTTCATGAGGTCTTGAACTATGCGGGCACGGTTAGAAGTTCACCAACTAGCGCCTAACTGTGCCCCACACAGCACAAGTTGTCATGAAATCATACGCGGGTCATAACGTATTAAAGCATAATCTTAGTTACTATACAGTGCACATATCATTCTTCAAACCATGAAAACTGGACTAATATTCTTAACGCGTGATAGTTTACGTTTGGTTGATTAAAGATGACGAGTGAACGTGATTTATCTCCCAACGAAGACTAAAGAAATCATCTTTGGTTGATAAATGGTCTACCTGAAGGCAATAATGCTACTATTAGAACTGATGTACTGTCATTACTGTTGCAGGTGAAAAAGAAACGCCCTGGAAGGGATGGGAAAATGGCAGGGCTGGTCCCTGTCCTTTATGTTAATCAATCTTGATTCCAATGGTGTGCAATCCGACCAGAAAGTTCCTTTGTCTCCTGCTCATGTGACTCCATCGATACATCCCGACATCATGACATGCCTTGCGAAGCCTTCTCCCTCTCCGTTCTTTATCTGTCTCCTCCATCGACTCGTCCACATCCCCCATTTTCTTCAGCAGTGCCTCCATGATGTATCAACTGGTTCTGTAGCTGGCTACTGCAATTGGTTTGTTCATTAACTTTGTTGTTGCATCCATATATATGATGTTTGCTTTGTTATTCGTCGTTTTTTTGGTATGATACTCGTGGCAACGAACGAAGGTGTTGTAGTACGGTACTCGTGGCAACGAACGAAGGTGTTGTAGTACGGTACTCGTGGCAACGAAGGTGTTATGTAACTGTTTCTTAATGAGTTAGATTTTAGTATGATCTTTATTTTGGCTTAGATGGATGCAGTGTAGTGTATGTATTTTGTTATAGCCATTACATTTGTTCTAATAAGAACTCCGCTTAGATTGATTTTGTGAGAAGTTCATTGTTTTTGTGTTCAGTTTTTCTTTGATATTCAATACTTATTTATTATTATTATTATTATTATTATTTTTATTTTTAGTTCAAACAAATATAAAGATTAGAAGTTCGAACGATAATGTATGTTTTATTGTTTAAATTGAGAGTTTTTTTTGGTAGAATTAGGAGATTACTCGTGAAAAATCTTTTTGTAAGGTTATGTACGGTTCTGAGTCTGAGTGAGTTCACTAAATGCTATTATAAATGGAAGTTTATCAAAATTTATGAGCAACAATTTTACTTAATAATAATAATAACGTTTATATGAACGAAAACGATACTATTACTCTCGTAACATTACTAACCAAACACGTCCTTTATCTTCTATTCTCGGTTTTGGTGGTAAATGATCCAATAAGCTAAGAAGCGAACCTTACAAATTGCACAACTCTTAATATTCATATTAATCTTGTAATTAAAACACTATTACCACTCAAAAGTCAAATAAAGTAGAGACCGTACATTCATAATAATCTTATAATTAAAACCTTATTTCTACTTAAAAGAAAAGTAAAGACCATTGTAAGCCGTCATAAGTACTTCCACTTGTACATTCATATTAATCTTATAATTAAAACTTTATTTCTACTTAAAAGTCAAATAAAGTAAAGACCAGCCGTCCTAAGTACTTCCGCTCGTACATTCATATTAATCTTATAATTAAAACCTTACTTCTACTTAAAAGTCAAATAAAGTAAAGACCATTATAAGCACTTCTGCTTGAACATTCATATCAATTTTATAATTAAAACGCTATTTCCACTCAAAAGTCCAGTGAAATAGAGGTCATCATATACTTCCACTCAAGAACATGAGTTGCGTAGAAATATCGGTAAGACCTATTTTTTTCTATCCAAATACGAAACTCATAAAATATAATGATATATTACACGATGACCGTGTGATATTTTCAAGTTGTTAGCCTAACAATAAACTACTCATGTCAAACCAATGAACCAAAAGAGTCCATACAATCTCATAGACCTCCTTGGACATGTTACCTACGTTTTATCATCCTACCCTTCGTGAGTTTATATGAACTCGACACCATTGAGGTTTTTAAATCAGTATCTAATAATATCTAATAATTATTAGGAAGCAACGACATATCATAACAGTTTCATTGAATAATTTTGATTAAAACGTAACAATAATAAAAAAACAAAAAAAACATGTAATATAAACTACATTACATTTCATAAACTCTAATTATAACAGTCCTAGCACACCGCTAGCACATATTGTCCTCTTTGAGCTTTTCATTTTGGGCTTCCCCTCAAGATTTTTAAAACACGTAAGTTAGGGAGAGCTTTCCATACCCTTATAAAAAATGTTTTGTTTCTTCTTCAACTGATGTGGAATCTCACAATTCACCCCAGTTTAGAGCCCTAGAGCCCAACGTCCTCGCTGACACTCGTTTCTCTCTCCAATCAATGTGGGGATCTCACAATCCACTTTTCTTCGTGGCCCAGTGTCCTCGTTGGTGTACCGCCCGGTGTCTAATTCTGATATCATTTTTAACAGTCCAAGTCTACCGCTAGCAAATATTGTCCTCTTTTAAGATTTTCCTTTAGACTTATATGCTAGAGAAAAATTTTCACCTCTTCTAAAAAAATATTTCATTTCTCTCACCAACCATTTAACTAATACAAATGACCCACCAACACAAAACACAATCAAAAATCAAAGAGAGAAAAGTAGAAAAGAGAATTATTTAAGGAAAAAGGGAACTATATATATATTATGACGATTTATTCATAATCTCACGAAAGCAAGTTGAAAAAAAAAAAGGATGGTGGCACAGAAAATAAAGCAAATGGAAGGTAATAGCTAAAGAGAGAGAGTTGTATGAGGAAAAAGGCGAACGGGCAGACCTTTCTCAGGGATTGGCAATGGGTCAACAATGATCTTCTCCTTGTCCAGGAGCTTTGTCCATTTGAATCTCTTCACCAAATTGTGCATGAAGACGAGAATCTCGAGCTTGGCGTACTCTTTTCCAGGGCACATCCTTGGCCCTCCGCCGAAGGGCACAAAGGTGTAGGGCGCAGGGCCATTGCCCTCAAATCTCGATGGATCAAATTTGTAGGGCTCTGGGAAGTACGCATGGTTTTTGTGTGTTGAGTTTGAACTCCAATATACCTGAAACCAAACAATAAGGTTATTCAATAAGGATACCAGTAACTATTTAATAACAATAACAACGTGATTTCGCCCTGTTCGTCTCCTAATATCTAATAAATACATATTCGAATTCTAGACATTTTTACAATTTTTCTCTAATGCATTCAATAATACAAAAGTATTATCCACATTGTGACTCAAAAGATGCAATATAGTTGCATTGTTTTCTTAATTCAATGATTTCAGGAGTTTTAGTGTTGCGCCCAATAGGTTGGGAATTTAAAGCATTATCAAACCGTGTTCTAAAACCTATGAATCTTGTAACAGTCTAGATCCACTTCTAATCGATATTGTCTTTTTTGGACTTTCTCTCAAGGCTTTAAAACGTGTCTACTAGGAGAAGGTTTCCACACCCTGTGTTTTGTTCTCCTCTCTAACCAATGTGAGATATCACATCCCATCTCCCTTCGGAGCCCAGCGTCCTCGCTGACACTCGTTCCTTTTTTCAATCGATGTGGGATCCCTCTAAATCGACCCCCTTTGGGGCCCAACGTCCTTACTAGCACACCGTCTCGTGTCTATCCTCCTTCAGGGAATAATGAGAAGGCTGACACATCATCCAATATCTGGCTTTGATATCATTTGTAATAGCCCAGATCCACTGTTAGCCGATATTGTCATCTTTTAGCTGATGTCGCACATTGGTTGGGGAGGAGAACAAAACACCTTTTAAGATTGTGGAAACCTTCTCCTAGCATACTTATTTTAAAGTCTTGAGGGAAAGCCCGAAAGGAAAAGTCCAAAGAGAACAATATTTGCTAGCGGTAGATCTACTTTTACAAAACATAAAATTAAAAAATTCAACCACCTAATTCAATGACATATTTATACCAACTTACAACAAACCCTAAACTCAAAACTCAAAACTCAAAACTAACTCAAAACTCAAAACTCAGATAATTAAAATTGTAGGGTAGACTATAGGCTTTAGCATAAGATTTTCTTTTAAAGTTGGCTTAATAAACATTACCTATTTTTTAAAAAAATAAAAATATATAACATCAAGGTAGAGGAGGAAAGAGGGGAAATTACCTTCCAGCCCTTGGGAATGTAGAAGCCATTGAAGACGAAGTGATTGATGGCTTCCCTAAAGGCACCTTGAAGTGGGGAAGCAAGTCTTAGAACCTCACAGGCGACATTCCACGAATACTTCATCTTCTGAATGTCTTCCCACTTCAATAACTCCCCTGCGGCTTTTGCTTTTGCTATTTCCATTTGCTCTGTTCAAATTCAAAATTTGAAATTAATAATAATAACAATATTATTTTTATTTGGTGGAACAATTTTGATCCAAAAACAGACCATTTTTCATGAAATATGGATTCAGTGAATAAAATTTCCATAATCTAAAATTGAAAAAAGTAAAAGGCTAAATTACATAACTGAATTATAATAAAAATAAACAGGTTATCTTACATCAGCCAAAACAGGGGCTAAATAATGGGTTTTATTTAACGAATAATTTAATATATATATATATATATATATATATATATATATATATATATCTAGGGTTTTAAGAAAAATAATATTAACTATTTTTGTAATTATGTTATTATGTCAAACGCATGAAAAATGACTGCAAGCAAATGAATATAAATTATTGTATTCCTAAAAAAATTTAAGACAACAAATCAGGAAAACAAATCCGTCAAATATATTTAATATATTTCTCAATTTTGAATTTTGTTTGAGTTATTTCATATATATATATATATATATATATATATATATATATATATATATATATATATATTTTTTGCCCAGATTCACGGTTAGCAGATGTTGTCATCTTCCCTTGAGCTTCCCCTTTAAAAGTTAGGGGAAGGTCTCCACACCCTTATAAAGGGTGATTTGTTCTCCTCCCCAACCAATGTGGGAGTTCAAATTCCACCCCCCTTCGGGCCCAACGTCCTTATTGGCACACCGCCTCGTGTATATCCCCTTCGAGGAAGAGTGAGAAGGCTTAAGGGTGATTTGTTCTCCTCCCCAACCAATGTGGGAGGTCACAATCCATCTTCTTTCGGGCCCAGTATCCTTACTAGCACATCACCTCGTGTCTACCCTCTTCGGGGAAGAGCAAGAAGGCTGACACATCGTCCGGTGTCTGGCTCTGATACCATTTGTAATGACCCAGATCTACTGCTGGCAGATATTGTCTTCTTTGAGCTTTCCTTTTCGAGCTTCCCCTCAAAGCTTTAAAAGTCATTTATTCTCCTCCCCAACTAAACATCTCATTTCAAAATATCTAAAGCTAATTTTGTCTTTAATACAAAATTGCAAAATTACAGGATCTAAAGTTTAAAAGAATTTTTTAAAAGTTTAACAGACCTATTTAATATTGAACATGGATCAAGTTACTCAGTAACCTATTAAATCCAAAAGTAACCTATTAAATCCAAAAGTTCCGAGAGTAAATTTGTTAGGAGTAATTTTTTGATATTGAACTAAGAGGACAAAAGGGAAAAAATAAAATCTTAATTTTAATGTATAAATTTCTACAAATGAGTGGGCAATTGCCCAAGCTTGCATGTGTAACTGCCCTAGAAGCTAGAACCAAACGGACATGGTATAGCATAGCTCCCCAAAGCATTTTAAAAAGAGAGAGAGAAAACTATGTATAATTTGAATAAATAAATAAATTAAGAGGAAACAAAAGAAAAGATTAGGACAGTTTCAATCCGCTGTTAAATTGCAAACTCGCCATACCGATTAGGCGATTACAATCATTACGGATAGAAATTTCAGAAAACGGTTAGAGATTCTCTTCGACATTTTGTTGATTCTAAGAGGAAAATCATGAGATTTTAAAATTTTGTAAAATGAATGCTCAGTATAGGTAACTTACCTCTGTAGACGCCATCGTAGATTTGAGGAAGCTCAGCGAGGTAATTAACGATGAAGGTGCATGCAGCACTGGTAGTGTCATGGCCGCCGATTAACAAGCCGAGAATATTATCGGCGATAGCAGATTCGTTCATGTACTGTCCGATTTCATCGCAGGTGAGAAGCATGTGAGACAGAATGTCCTGCGTCGGCGACGCCTTTCCTTCAGCCAGATCCGATTTCCTCTGCCTCACGATCGAGAGTAGTTCCTTTCTGACGAAGTTTGACGCCTTTATCGCTCGGTTGAACGGCGTTCCTGGCAAATCGATCGGCATCGATATGATTCCTGCCGCAATGCTCTGGAATGGTTCCGACAATCTTTCGACGTGGATACGATCCTCTAGGCTCACGAACAATCGGCACGCGAGCGAGAATGTGAAACTAAAGCGGTTGAAAAAGAAAATCAGGACGGAAAACGAAATCGATCAAACAGAAAACGACAGACGATATCAAAATCGAAATCGAAATTCGATTGACAATAATTGCTTGCTTTTAACCTTTTCGCTAGAGGAAACACGAGGACTTGTTCTCTGTTCTCCCAAGAGGATGCAAAATGGCGTTGAGCAAGTTCGTCCATGACTCCAATATAACGCTGGAGCGCTTCCGGTTTAAGGAACCGCGGGAGGAGCTTCTTAAGTCGTATAGCTGACTCTTTTGAGTTGATCTCAGTAGAAGCGGGGAAGATCTTGTTGACGGAATCCGGCCACCAGGAAGTAACGAGTTTATTCTCATTGGAGAAGAGGAACTTGTTGCAAGCAGGGCCGCAGAAAATGGCGGCCGGAACGCCGACGATGGAGGTTTTGAAGATATCAGACTTGTACTTATTCAAACGATCAAAGATGAACTTCTCAGGCTCGCCTTTCCAGCCGGTGGATAAGAACTCGAGGCTCTCGCCAATGATCGGAAGGCCAATGGCGCCGGGAGGAGTGTTGGGATAGGAGAATAAGGATTTGTGCTTGTAAAAGAGGACGAAGAGAGTGAGAGAGATCAAGGAGAGGAAGAGGATTAAGAGAGAGATGAGGAAATCCGCCATTGTTACGTTGTGGAGCTTTTCTGAGCTTCCACTGGTTTTGAACTGCACAAGGAGATCGGTATATTTTCGTGGGAAATATAAAGGCCGAAATAAAGGCGTTATATATATATATATATATATATATATATATATATTTTTTTTTTTTTTGCCGTAAAAGTGAAAATATTTTATTTGGTTATTTGGATGATTTTTATTTCTAAAAAAAAATAATTTTATGTTTTTCAATGGAAAATGAATTTATGTGAAAACAATATATTGCATTCAAATTTCATGAATTTAAAATTTTAAAATGTAGAATAATAATAATAATAATAATAAAACTTTTAATAAATATAAAACTCAACCTATTTTTTAAATTAATGCAATATATTATAAATGATATGATATTATATAAAATAAATATAAAAAGGTGTTCATAATCATAAATTAATTAATTAATAATATTTGGTATTCAATTTAATATTTAATTGATAGAAGTTGGTTTATGATATAATTTAACATAAATTGGCATTTAGTTTCTAATTTTAAAATTCATAAATTTATCAAGCTATTTAAAAATGCAAACACATGAGATATGCTTCGTGATTGTTGGGACCTACTTTTCATGACTGTTCCTTCAACTCTACTTTCTATTTTGGGTAAGATTCACGCATAAACCCCATTGGTGAGTTCGTATACATACCACTCGGCCTGACTATGAGCTTGTGCACGCTCTCGCTGCCGAAAATCAACGAAAAACAAAAAAGCGCGTATAATATCATGGTGTTCACATTTGTACTTAACATACCGAGAAGTAATTCATGTCGTGTAACATACAACATACATGAAGTCTGACATTTAAAATCATGGTTTACTGTACGTGCACATAGTAGGACATGAATTCTCTATGACACGTTCTTACCTATTCGTGGTATTTCATACACGATACACCTTAGCATCTCGTAATGCGAACAAAAGCAGACAGACATAAGTCAACCTATACGAAACCGCTCATTCGAAACACTAATTTATACACGAAAACTCTTACGAAGATCGGAGACAAATGATGAAATTCCATTCGAATTCAGCTGCAGCCTAAGGATCAACTTACAGAAGGAAGAAACGCTCTAAACTACAAATGTACTGTTTCTTGAAGTCCAAGCTTCCTATCTCCATTGAACAAACACTTACCTGAAATCCAGGGTAGAAATCTTTGGAAACAAGGCCTTGCCATTGAGACTTGCCGCCTGCCATCACGAGCATTGCCCTATTCAAACAGAGATGGCATTGTTCATAAAACAGTTCTTCAACATTAAACTAAGCAGAGAACCCCTGAAGAACAAAGTTTTGTAAGAAACTTGAATTTGGAGACATTAAGGTTTTTATATTTCGGTAAGAAACTTGAATGTATTATCGAAACAGAAGCGATCGCAGTTTTTCTCATTAAGCTCACCTAAAGATTCGAAAGCAACCGTCCTCGGGGGCTAAAACTTTCAAGTATATGGGATCTCAATGACAACATAATAGATTTTTAACGGAATAAATAAGAAAATGTGAGATCCGACGTTGGTTGGAGAGGAGAACGAAACATTATTGGTAAGGGTGTGGAAACCTCTCCCTAGCAGACGCATTTTAAAAACCTTGAGGGGAAGGCTAGAAGGAAAAGCCCAAAGAGGACAAATTTTGCTAGCGGTGGACTTGGAACGTTACAAATGGTATTAGAGCTAGACACTGGGCGATGTGCCAGCGAGGAGGCTGAGCCTAGAAGGAGGGGTGTGAACACAAGGAAGTGCGCTCCAACAAGGACGCTGGACCCCGAAGATCCCACAAGGGGGGTGAATAGTGAGATCCCACGTCGGTTGGAGAAGAAAACAAAACATTTTTTTATAAGGGTATGGAAACCTCTCCCTAGCAAACACGTTTTCAAAACCTTGAGAGGAAGCCCGAAAGAAAAAGCTCAAAAAGGACAATATTTGCTAGCACAGTATCAGATCAGCACAAACTACATAGGATCTCGATGAACCAATGACGATCAACAAACAAAAGACAGTGTATAATTTACCCCATAAATAGCACAGTTTTGTTGCTAGCTGAGTGACAAGTCTTGTTTCTGCAGGATTAGAACGTTCACTTTTTGAAGCCTCCTGGATGGCAAGTGCAAATTCTTGTCTTTCTTTGGCTGAGAGTCCGAGAGAATTCGCCCCATGGATTGTGCTCAAATCAACTACCTGTAGCATTACATGACAAACAGACCAGTGAATGAGAATTTAGTCCACAACAAACACGAACCTCTCAAATAATTCGAAGTAGCAAAATTTTCCGAGATAATTGGAATGTTGAGGATTGTTGAAAGGGAGTCCCACGTCGACTAATTAAAGGGATGATCGTGGATTTATAAAAAAGAAACACTATCTTTAATGGTACAACGTCTTTTGGAGAAACCAAAAGCAAAGTCACGAGAATTTATGCTCAAAGTGGACAATATCATATAATTGTGGAGGGTCGTGATTCCCCTAACATGGTATCAGAGTCATGTCCTTAACCATGTCAATAGAATCCTCAAATGTCAAATAAAGAAGTTGTGAGTCTCGAAGGTGTAGTAAAAAAGTGACTCAAGTGTCGAACAAATGGTATACTTTGTTAGAGGGCTCCAGAGAAAGGAGTCGAGCCTCGATTAAGGGGAGTTTGTTCAAGAGCTCTATAGGTCTCAGGAAAGGCTCTATGGTGTACTTTGTTCGAGGGTCATAATTCCTAAACATGGTATCACGAAGGTGTAGTAAAAAAATGACTCAAGTGTCGAACAAAGGGCGTACTATGTTAGAAGGCTCTAGAGAAAGGAGTCGAGCCACAATTAAAGGGAGGTTGCTCGAGAGCACTATAGGCCTCAAGGAAGACCGAGTCCCACCATTGAGTAATTAAGGGGATGATCATGAGTTTATAAGTAAGGAACACTATTTCCATTGGTATGACGCGTTCTGGGGAAACTAAAAGTAAAGCTACGAGAGCTTATACTCAAAGTGGACAACATCATACCACTGTGGAGGGTCGTGATCCCTAACATGGAACGGATCATAATCACGGAAAAGTTTGAAAATTTACCTGTTGCAACCATGGTATTATACAGCGAATAAATCTTTGTTCAGGAAGGAATGATGCCAATATACGAAGGATATTGCTGATAGTTTTAGTTGACAAACATTCAAGAACAGGCCCTGTTTGATCAAGAAGCTCAAACAAAACAACTTCATCACCCGAACGCAAGGCTTCCATGTATGCTGCATCAACATCACCTTGACGTAGGAAACCCGACACACGTCTCGAAATGCTGTTCTTTCCATCTGAAACTTGTCTAACATTAGCACTGGGGAATGAAGAAAACACTGTATTGGTCTTTCCCAAGTGACGGCTGCTACTGTTCTGTATTCCCTGAAGATCCTTCTCAGGAGGCTTCTTGACTGGATTAGCCCTTCTCCAAATATCAGTTCCATGTTTAGTTGCATTACTCGACCGGCTCCTAACAGCAACGTTTTCATCCCATATGCTAGAATGTTTAAGCGACAATAACGAAGACTGTCTGCTTGGAATATCAACCGATGACCTCGGAGTGCACGTCGAAAGCCTAGGAGAATTCAAGCTTTGGTTCTGCTTCATGAACTTTGAGTTTGAATGATCAGCAGGCCTATTACCATTCAAAAGATCCTGAGATAATCCGTAAACGACGTGTTCTAGTCCCACGACCCTTGATTGTATCACTGATAAGCTGTCCATTATGCCCGAAGTGAACTCCTGGAATCAGTTTCACAGAGAAGAAGCAGCAGATTGATCTTTATTAGGAAGAACAGGAGAAGAACAAAAGATATTTCATACATAGGATACAGCAGAAAACTTCCTTTGTGTCCATTTGTGAGGACAATTATGTGCTTGTGAATCATTGTCAGGCACGTTAACAAACCATGTAGAAACAAACCAGCCGAACCCCACTGCTAGCAAATATTGTTCGCTTTGGCCTGTTACGTATCTCCGTCAGCCTCACAGTTTTAAAACACGTCTACTAGGGAGAGATTTTCACACCCTTACAAGGAATGCTTCGTTCCCTACTCCAACCAATGTGGGATCTCACAATCCAACTCCTTTGAGAGCCCACGTCCTCGCTAGCACACCGTTTGGTGTCTAGCTCTTATACCATTTGTACCAGCCCAAGCCCACCGCTAACAGATATTGTCCACTTTGGCCCGTTACGTATCACCGTCAACCTCACGGTTTTAAAACGTGTCTACTAGGGAGAAGTTTCCACACCCTTATAAGGAATGTTTCGTTCTTCTCTCCAACCAACGTGGGATCTCACAATCCACCCCACTTGGGGGCTAGCGTCCTCGCTATTACACCAATGTTTTCCTTTGATACCATTTGTAACAGCCCAAGCCCACAGCTAACAGATATTGTCCACTTTGGCCCGTTACGTATCACTATCAACCCCACGGTTTTAAAACGTGTCTACTAGGGAGAGGTTTCCACACCCTTATAAGGAATGCTTTGTTCCCCTCTCCGACCAATATGGGATCTCACAGAACAACTTACAGCATAGACATGCCTACCTCACAGCCACATCAACCTATCCATTAAATTAGTACTTCAAAAAGTTTATCTAATATAATGCGCTCTAGGTACATCAAGGAACTCCATATAGTCTATACGCAGGCAAAGCAACAAAGTATTAAGTGCTTCCTTAAAGTCTTACCTTGAATAAATCCATCAAGTTGGACTGCTTGTTTTCAATTTCCAGGAGATGCTTTCGAATGCAGACCATATCATTTGCAACTTCCGAGTCACATTCTTGTACAATTCGACAGCTAGACTCCGTGACCACGGACTCAAGACTTCTACGATCCGTCACCGGTGTCGAGTACATTTGCTCCTCACTACAAACCCCTTCATTGACAAATCGCTTACTTCTATCAGTTGACTTATGCACACTGCTGTCTTCAAGACTCTCACGACAAACCGTTCCGAATTCCCGACCAGGTAAAAAACTGGACACAGAAGAACATTCTTGTCTGTCATCCATTCTGACATAATCATATTCAACATCTTGAATGTCTGTAACATCAGTGCTCACTCCTTGAAATGTCTTTGTGACAGTACTCCCTTCAGATTCCTCTGTGTGAAATCCTGATAATGACTGGTTGCGCTTTTGTGGAACAGCTATTTCAATATGACAATCATTTGCTTTGAAATGTTGTGTGTTCTCCAAATAACTTGGACAGGTTTTTCTCATGTTTAGTGGAATCCTCCCTCTTGTAGAGCCCACGCCTACCTTCCTAATGGCAGCATCCTTCTTTCCATGTTCCATTGAACTAGTAACATCACTGAAGTCACCCCCACAAAGGTTTTCTGTGCAAAGCGTGAAACAGAAGTAAATAAAAGGTAAAAATGTATGAAAATAGTGGTATCAAGAATTGACCATTAGACCTTTAATGGATGAACCAGCTTCTGAGGGTTCAGGAGTATCTGGCCCTTGAATGTTGTTCCAATATTGAAGGGTCTGGAGTACAATGTCCCTAACTGGCTTCACCTATCAGAAACATGACAATTATAAAAATTTAGTTTCCTAATTATGTGGAACTGTGGTTGTCGGTTCATTTTTTCGATGTATTTATGTATGGTGTGGACATAAACCTTGTCAAATCGACATGATTCGAGGGAGCGAATGCAGGATGCCTTAAAAGACCCGACGAAGGACGCACAGCTTGCTGCAATTTCACCTAATGCAATGGAAGCAGCTTTTCGAGTCGTCCAATCACTGTTCTTGAGAGCTTCTTGGATGCCAAGCATTGCAGCAGAGAGAACATTTTGATTTGAAGCACCCCCAGCCTGTAATAGATAGTGAAATGGACTCATATTTGTGAACTTTCTTATAAAGCTTTACAAAAATTTCCCAAGTGAAACAATCTTTTAACCACAGTGTCCCTCAAGATTTTTAAAATGTGTCTGCTAGGGAGAGGTTTCAACACCCTTATAAAGAATGCTTCGTTCTCCTCCCTAACCGATGTGGGATCTCACAATCCACCCCCCTTCGGGGCCCAGCGTCCTCGTTGGCACTCTGTGATATCGCACATTGGTTGGGGAGGAGAACAAAACACCTGTTAAAAGGGTGTAGAAACCTTCCCCTAGCAGACGCGTTTTAAAGCCTTGAGGGGAAGCCCAAAGAGGACAATATCTGCTAGCAGTGGATCTGGGTTGTTACAAATGGTATCAGAGCCAGACACCGAACGATGTGCCAGCCTTCTGGTTGTTCCCTGAAGGGGGTAGACACGAGGCGATGTGCCAGTAAGGATGCTGGCCCCAAAGGGGGGTGGATTTGGTGGCGGTCCCACATCGATTGGAGAAAGGAATGAGAGCCAGCAAGGACACTGGGCCCCAAAGGGGAGTGGATTGTGATGTCCCACATTAGTTGGGGAGGAGAACAAAACACCCTTTATAAGTGTGTGCAACCTTCCCCTAGCAGACATGTTTTAAAGCCTTGAGGGGAAGCCCGAAAGGAAAAGCCCAAAGAGGACAATATCTGCTAGGGTGGATCTGGGTTGTTACACACTCGTTCCCTTCTCCAATCAATGTGGGACCCCCCGATCCACCCCCCTTCGAAGCTCAGCCTCCTTGCTGGCACACCGCCTCGTGTCCACCCCCTTTCGGGTTTAGTCTCCTCGCTGGCACATCGCTCGGTGTCTGGCTCTGATACCATTTGTAACAGCCCAAGCCCACCACTAGCAGACATTGTCCTCTTTAAGCTTTCTCTTTCGAGCTTCCCCTCAAGGTTTTTAAAACGCATCTACTAGGGAGAGGTTTCAACACCCTTATAAAGAATGCTTCGTTCTCCTCCCCAACCGATGTAGGATCTCACACACCGTAAGACCCGTCTATAAACAATTGCCACTTATTTCATTACTCCATAGTATCATAAATAGAAGGTTTGAGGTAATGAAAGATTGTTTTTGTTTGAACCTTATTGTACACAATACATTCATAGTGAATATTAGAGTAAGAACCAACTAACATGCAACAACAAGCATCAGAAAGCTACTAACCTGGATAATACTTCTGTTCAAATCAATCACACCTGGCTTTGCCATGAAGTGAGGATTCTTAAGTAGCTTTGTGGTTCTTGCCAACATCCGCTGCAAAATCGAAACGGGCGGATCCCGAGTGTTGTCAATAATCCTTGCCAAGCAAAACGCTGAACCTGATTGCATTTGCTTATGTTGTTCCCCCAAAGCTTCAAAGATTGGTTTAACCAAAGTAACAAAAACCTCATCACTCTCATCCCCAACATTAATCAATTTTGAAGCTAAAACTCCACATGTCTCCACACACGCATCCCTCACACCAGAATCTGGATCCTTTAGCCGTTTCATAATGCTGCTAACCATTCTACGAAGGTGAGGCCTAATAAGACCTTCATGGAATTTGGCTAGTGTACTCATTAGCCGAACGCATTCCTGTCGAACCGAGCTCTTCTGCTCCGAATCCGTGTCCAAAATACAGGACAAGAAAGGGGGAATCATGTCAGGAGCTATGCATTCAGCTGTTTTTTCAAGCTCATCAAACCCAATTTGGTAAGTGTCTCGATCTGCAAGCTTGTTTAGTGCAAGAACCACCTTCTGTTTCAACTCAAAAACTAACTGTTGTGCAGTAACCTTGGTTGTTGTTCTTCCTTTAACATATCCTTGTGTCTTCATCATGTTATATTACCTTATTTTTTTCAAAAAACATGCTACTAATTAGACAGTTTTCAACACGAAACCTTAAAAGACAAACAAAATCTAAAAAATTGCACTACAATCCTAATGACTCAAACTCAAAAAGTGCATATCATCCTATACACAGATCGTTAGGAATCACAACTCTCCACAATGGTATGATATTGTCCACTTTGAGCATAATCTCTCATGGTTTTGCTTTGGGATTTCCCAAAAGGCCTCATACCAATGGAAATGGACTCGCTCTCAACAATTCTCCCCCTCGAACAAAGTACACTATAGAACCTCCCTTGAGGCCTATGGAGTCCTCGAACAGTCTCCCCTTAATCGAGGCTCGACTCCTTCTCTGGAATCCTCAAACAAAGTACACCCTTCGTTCGACACTTGAGTCACTTTTGACTACACCTTCGAGACTCACAACTTCATTGTTCATGAGGATTCTATTGACATGACTAAGTTAAGGGCATGACTCTGATACCATGTTAGGAATCACGACTCTCCACAATGGTATGATATTGTCCACTTTGAGCATAAGCTCTCGTGGTTTGCTTTGGGCTTCCCCAAAAGGCATCATACCAATGGAGATGGACTCCATCTCAACAATTCTCCCCTCGATTAAAGTACATTATAGACCCTGACTCTAACACCATGTTAGGAATCACGACTCTCCACAATGTTCATTTTGAACATAAGCTCTCATGGCTTTGCTTCAGGCTTCTCCGACCTCATACCAATGGAGATGACTCCTCCATGCTCAACACACAGATATCTCCAACATTGAAAAAACAATATAAACTGAGAAAAAGGGCACTTCTAACCTCGTAATGTTCTCAAATTCCTTCTTCCTCCAAAAGCTTCCACTTCCCCCAACTGGATCAAAGAAGCATCAGCAGAAACCCCAATAAACACACGAACTGTTCTTGAACGAAAGGGATACCACACCCATCTTTGATTTGCTTCATTTTTCAAGAACAAGAACACGAACAGATCGAAGAATGTGGAAATGGGATTTGGGGAAACAAAGGAGAGTAAGATGGGGTTGTAGAGAAGAGCACAGAAATCAATGGCAATGGGGGATTTAGAAACAATCGAGATGAAATTCAAAATTTGAAAAAACGAAAAGGGGTTAGTAAAAAAATGGAGGAAAGGGGAAGGGTTTAGACCACTTGGGGATGTGGGTTTCTCGTTGGGCTCACCAAGAGAAAAGCACGCAGCTAAGAGAAGCGTTTCGCGCTTCCATTTTGAATTGAAGTCAGAGAAGGATCAGAGAGGCGGATCCCACTTGGCGGATTTCCAATAGGCTATATTATAATAGCCCTCCCTTTTCAAACTATATAAAAAAATCTTAAAATTTGACCTAACTTTCAAAAATACTATTATTTTTTGGATAAAAATTCAAGCAGTAGGCTGGATGTCACGGTCATGCTTGTCCAAGGTGTGTTGCCCATGGCTGTATGCTCCTGACAAGCCCAACCTTTTCATATTATAGTGTTTTACTTTTGTATTTCCAGAAAGCATGACATTTCAGAAATATCACGTCTAGGTCTGTCAGACATGAAATGCCTCATAATGTACTATAGGGGGATACGACTAGTTGTCAACTTCTCCCTACCCAAGGTTATATACTGTGAGCCATTGTTATTTCTCTCTTGCTTGCTTATATAACGTCTCTTTCAAAAATTTCTCTTTCGAAAATATCTCTCTGCCCTCGTTTTCTAAAACCTTCTCTTAAAACTGAGGCCAGAGGCTCGAGCATACGTCGCTTGGTCGTAGGCGACGCAAGAACGAATTGGCTTAGCTCACTTGTCGTTGGAAAGTGAGTGTCGCACAATCGCAAGTCCGCTGCCATCAAAAGTGCGATTGTGACATTGGACCCCAGGCAGTGCGCCAGCAAGGACACTAGCCCCCAAGAGGTGGATTGTGAGATCCCATGTTGGTTTGAGAGGGGAGCGAAACATTCTTTTACAAATGTGTGGAAACCTCTCATTAACATACTTGTTTTAAAAACTTTGAGGGAAAGCCCGAAACAGAAAGTTCAAAGCTAGCAGTGGGCTTGGCTATTACAAAAGCACTATGGCAAGGTCGACTTTCTTCTTCCTTCAAACCAAGCCAAGCCTTTAGGTTGTTTAAGTAGGTTGGACTAGATTAGGTCGATATTTTGTAGTGATCTTCAATCTGAACCAGGCCAAATCTTTAGGTTGTTTAAGTAGGTTAGGCTAGGTTAGGTCGATCTTTTGTAGTGATCTTCAATCCGAACCAGGCCAAGCCTTTAGGTTGTGTTAAGTAGGTTGGGCTAGGTTAGGTCGATCTTTTGTAGTGATCTTCAATCAGACCTAACGGGATAATTCTTTATCTCGAGTTGGAGATGCTAACGGGACAGAAATATGCTTCTATGAAACTTAAAAATACAGCCTATAAATTAAGAATATAAATATAAATATTTCATTTTTTTTTCAAATTATTCAACTTTTAAACAAATTTAACTCATAAATAAATATAGTTTTCGGTTGTCCTATTAATTTCCAAGTGCTCCAACGACGAACAACAAGTCTTCCACGACTCCCCGACGACTAGAGATAAGCAACAATGGTCAATTTATGTCAACACGGATCTATGGTAAAGGATCAGCAATGGAGAACAGAGAATCCATTGGCTTCTGAATCTGTTGAGCCGTCATGGATTCATCATTCTTCTCCATGTTCTACTCCATTTCTGTCCTTATCCTCCTTGAAGCTCTGATTTCTTCAGGTTTCAATCTAGTAATTGGTAATTTTACTTGAATTTCTCTATTGTCGATCGAAGTTAGGGTTTATAATCGTATTGTAACGATTCTCAATGGTTATGGTGAAGTAGGTTCAGAATCGGGAAATAGGGCGATGGCGATTGAAGATGAGGATTCCATGGCTCTTTTACCATTTGGATCTCGCTCTGGCATTGGCAGATTCATTCGATCTCCTCAATGCGGTGGCCCTAGCCGAACAAGTACACTCATTCCTGTCGCTTGTTTGGTTTTTACTTCGTTTTTCTGTTCTTGTTAATGCATTTCTGCGACTTCACTGTTCAATTTGTTGAGCTTGATGCTTCTACCTGTGCTTCTACTCCCCATTATCTCCTCACTAATATCTGCAATCTCGTTCCCCATTATCTATTCAAGCTTTTTCTGTGATGTTGATTGGGAAGAAAATGCCTCTTGTCGCCCCTTTGGTTTGCTGTTTTTCTTAGCTCCAGTCCTATCTCCTGGTCTGCTGGCTATGAAACGATCAACTATGTCTCATTCGTTCACTGAGGCTGAGTATTGTGCCTTGACAAACACGGCTTCTATATCAATCGTTATTGTTAGGAATCATGGACCTTCTACAATGATATGATATTGTCCACTTTTAGCACAATCTCTCGTGGTTTTGGTTTTGATTTTTCCCAAAAGGTCTTATACTAATGGAGATAGTATTATTTACTTGTACACTCGTGATCATCCTCTTAATTAGTTAATGTGGGACTCTCTCTCAACAATCCTCTCATCGAACAAAGTATACCATAAAGCCTCCTTTGAAGCCTATGGAGCCCTCGAACAACCTCCCTTTCCTTAATCAAGGCTCAACTCTCTTCTCTAGAGCTCTCGAAAAAAGTACACTCTTTATTCGACACTTGAGTCACTTTTGACTACACTTTCGAGACTCACAACTTCTTTATTTAACATTTGAGAATTCTATTAACATAGCAAAATAAGGGGCATGACTATGATATCATTGTAGGAATCACATACCCTTCACAATCATATGATATTGTCCACTTTGAGCATAAGTTCTCATGATTTTACTTATGGTTTCTCCCAAAAAGCCTCATACAAGTGGGGACGGCTTTAGCGAATAAATATGCAATTTGATCCTTTGTAGAGACAATCGAAAGAAAATGGCAAACTAAGTAGTCCTTGTATCGCCATTCTTCTTCCTCCTCTCCATTTTGGTGCATCATTATTTCTTCTTTTTAGATTTTGGCTTTTTGATTTTGAGTTCTTAATTTTTTTATTTATAAGTTTTAACATTTCTCATTCTCTTTAATTTGAAAATTAGCATTCGAATCGATAGATTATCAGTAGTAATTCGGGTGAAAATGATATCCAAAAGTTAGAATACATGATCTCTCACCTTGATATGCACCTAGCATAAAAGTTTAAACGAATAGCATATAGTATATTCAATCATTTATTGTTCTTAACAATTTTATTGTTCCAGGGGATGGAATTGCAGTGATTACAGTGAAAAACAGTTGTAAGAATACCATCTGGCCAGCAACAAATGGGCAACCCCAACTATCAACAACCGGGTTCGAGTTAGCTTTTGGAGCTTCAAGGTCACTCAACGTCCCAACGCCATGGTCCGGTCGAGTATGGGCACGAACCTTATGCACCAACGATGATGTACGACTCACCTGCCTAACCGGAGATTGCAGCAGAGGCCTTCAGTGCAATGGTACTTCAGGAATTTCGCCAGTCACTCTAGTGGAGTTCACCCTTGAAATGGGCACAAAAGGCACCCAAGATTTTTATGATATCAGCCTTGCCGATGGCTTCAACATCCCGGCCTCAATCACGACCCAAGAGGGTTTAGAGAGCGGAGAGTCGTGCAAATCTCCGAAGTGTCAAGTCGACGTGAACAAAGTTTGCCCTGTAGAGTTGCAGGTGAAATCTAACAATGAAGTCATTGGCTGCTTGAGCGCTTGCTCTGCATTTAAGCAGCCCCGCTATTGCTGCACTGGAGAGTTTAGTGGCCCCAACAATTGCGAGCCAACAAGCTATTCACAATTTTTCAAGAACCAGTGCCCAGATGCTTACAGTTACGCGTATGATGATATGAACTCTACTTTTAGTTGCAGTAATGGGCCAAATTACGTCATTACATTTTGCGGATGAACTAATGAAGTTGGAGATGAAGACAATGACTTGGTAGCGATAGAAAAACTACTTTAGAATAAGGCAACATTGTACGGTGCCGTGGGTATAGGATTATGAAGTGTTATGTTATAACATCAGGTCAAAGTTCGGACAAATTTCGACTGAAACGTCGAGACGGACTATTCAATGGACGAACTTCAAGTTTCTAAGCCTCAAAATTTGGACGAACATTGGACTGAACGTCGAGATAGAGTGAGAAAAAGACGAACTTTAAGTTTCTAACTCTCTGTAGCCATGGGAAAACTACTTTAGAATAAGGCAACATTGTAGGGTGCGAGGGTATAGGATTATGAAGTGTTATGTTATAACATCAGGTCAAAGTTCGGACAAATTTCGACCGAAACGTCGAGACGGACTATTCAAAGGACGAACTTCAAGTTTCTAAGCCTCAAAATTATGACAAACATTGGACCGAACGTCGAGATGGAGTGAGGAAAAGACAAACTTTAAGTTTCAAACTCTCCGTAGCTTCAATTGGTCAAAGTTTGGACGAACTTTGGTCCAAACACCAAGACGGACTTTAGAAAGGGCGAACTTTCATTTTCTAGCACGATAGAGCTCTAACAAGTCAAAGCTTCGACGAACTTTGGTACAAACTTTAAGATGTGCATTAAGTTGTATGAATAAATGAAAATTGGACTTCTAATTTTTAATTCTCCGTCTCGTCACAATCTCACTAAAGTGGTAAAATGAAAAACCATCAAATTTGTTCGAGCTTTCTTAATTTGAATATTACTCCATACATTTGGTGGAAGGTTCAATATTTTTATATGTATTTGTTGAACTAATATAAAATTTTGTGTATCCTTAATTTAAGTAAACAAAATGTGACATTAAAAAATTATAATTTTTAATTTTGTGTCTAATAGATTTTTATATAGTTTTTCGTATAATTGATCTTTTATATATTAAAAAATATGTTATTTTAGATATAAAAATTAACTTATGAAATAGGTTCTGTCGGACATTTTTTTTAATTGAATGTATCCTATAAACATTCAAATTGATATAATTTTAAATGAGAAATATTTATGATTTTTTTTAATAAATAGAAGTTTTTTTTTCTAAAATTATTATATATATATATATATATATATATAGACAATTGAATATGACTTTTATTTTAGAGAGCAAAATTGGTGTTCACAAAAGAAGCATCTAGAGTACCTACGTGGCAGTGAAGCAATCCAACGGTCAACATTTGGCGATGAACAAAGAAAGGCGTAGAGAATTCTAGACGCTTCTTTGTAGAACGCGCACGATCTCGTTAAATCTCGGCCGTCCAGATAGCCTCTTTTGTTCTATATAAACTCCTAGTCTGTATCAGAATTCTCTAGCAATTGAACGTAAAAGTACGAAGAAATCAACTTTACGTGTCCAGAACCTTCGTTTCATCCCTCAAAACTTTGATTCCACGAAATTGGGAAGTTGAGTTTCGATCGGGTTTCAATCGATTTGAAGAAAAAGCTTTCAATCATCTGAAGTGAAAGCGAGGATGTTCGGAAGAGCTCCGAAGAAAAGTGACAACACGCGGTACTATGAGATCCTTGGAGTCTCCAAGAACGCATCGCAGGATGATTTGAAGAAGGCTTACAAAAAGGCTGCTATCAAGAATCATCCTGACAAGGGTGGTGATCCGGAGAAGGTAACGGGATTTTTGTTTTGAATTGTCTGTTTTCTTTTAGTTTCTATTGAATCTGACTGTGAATTTTGTTGGAACGGTAGTGATTAATGAGGTTAAGATTTTTCTTCTTTTGGAGTTTCTCCTTCAATTAATCTGTGTTTTCGTTATGTCGTTGTGTGTTCATGGTTTTGTTTGTGCCTTTCTTCGTTGATCATGATTTTAGTGTTGATACTGGAACTCCATAATCTGGAAATGTACGAATCTCAATGGATTTTGTAATTGCCATTTTCGTAAGGTTTTTTTCTTCCTCTAGCGCCATTTCCTGTGGTGGATGTGAGGCTGTGAAGTGAGCAGAGCTCGGAATCTACTGATATTTCCGTGTTTTCTTAATCTAATTTCCACTTTTGAGGTTCTTGTTTACGGTGATTTGATTTTCTCTTAAGCCTGGATTTCCGTTGATTCTTACAGTGATCATTATATTGTCTTGAGCTACTTTTGATGTGATGCGTTGCGCATATGCTGATGGAGTAGGTTGTTTTTTATTGCAGTTTAAAGAGTTGGCTCAGGCTTATGAGGTTCTTAGCGATCCTGAGAAGCGAGAGATCTATGATCAGTATGGTGAGGACGCACTTAAAGAAGGAATGGGTGGTGGAGGTGGTCATGACCCCTTCGATATCTTCCAATCCTTCTTTGGTGGAAGTCCATTTGGTGGTGAGTATTATGAACAAAATCTTATGTTTTGGTTGTATCATCATTCAAGACACGAATGAGAGTGATTTTGAAATGGTTTTAATCACCACATGCATAAACCAAATAGGGGTTTTAATGATTTCTTACTGTTCTTTCGAAATTGGATCGGGTGGGCGAAAATTGATGGAGAGGGCCATGAACATTATGCAAGGAGTGAAGCATTTCTGTTATTCCTTATTATAGATGAAAGATCTTAAGTGTCATTGTTCGTATGCAGGTGGTAGCAGCAGAGGCCGACGCCAGAGAAGGGGAGAGGATGTTGTCCATCCCCTTAAGGTCTCCCTCGAGGATCTTTACCTTGGAACTTCCAAGAAACTCTCTCTGTCGCGGAATGTTATCTGCTCAAAATGCAATGGGTTAGCCCTGTTTCTATCCCTTTCAGTATTATTGTTTAGATTCATGCCTCGGGTGCTGATGTTTGATGATGGTGGTGTTTCAGCAAGGGGTCAAAATCAGGTGCTTCAATGAGCTGTTCTAGCTGCCAAGGAACTGGAATGAAGGTCACGATTCGGCACCTCGGCCCGTCGATGATCCAGCAGATGCAGCACCCTTGCAATGAATGCAAGGGCACTGGAGAAACGATCAGCGACAAGGATCGGTGTTCCCAATGCAAGGGAGAGAAAGTTGTTCAAGAGAAGAAGGTTCTTGAAGTTATTGTGGAGAAGGGTATGCAGAATGGACAGAAAATTACATTCCCTGGAGAAGCAGATGAAGCTGTATGTTGTGAATTAATCATTCTTCAGCTGTTTAAATGGTTTTGTGTTGGTACTTATTGGTTGTGTTTCTGTGTTTGAACAGCCCGATACTGTCACTGGAGATATAGTCTTTGTTCTTCAGCAAAAGGAGCACCCAAGATTCAAGAGAAAGGGAGAGGACTTGTTTGTGGAGCACACATTGTCGCTCACTGAAGCTCTCTGTGGCTTCCAGTTTGCTCTCACTCACTTGGATGGCAGACAGCTTCTCATCAAAACGAATCCTGGAGAAGTTGTAAAGCCTGGTAAGCAGAGCATCGAATCTGTTCTAATTTACACGCTTGAACTTTTAGTTTAGTGTTATTTAAACTTAATAATATAGAAGAAGATTCCGAGTTTGAATCACTGGCAATATAATTCTGTGTTTAGGTTTGCCCATTCGCTGATGTGATTTAGTACTAGATTAACACCCTAGACCCCTAGGAACAACCCTGTTGTCTAAGGCTTGCAATCCAGCAAAACGTGTTCAACGATCCTGGGTTCGAATTCTAACCCTGTTGGCTAAGGCTTACGATCCAGCAACACGTGTTCAATAATGATCGTGGGTTCGGATTCTAACCCTGTTGGCCAAGAGGGTACGAATTTGAGCCCTGTTGTCCGAGGGGGTTCGAATTCGAACCCTGTTGGCTAAGGCTTGCGATCGAGCAACACGTGTTCAACAATCGCGGGTTGTCTAAGGCATGTGATTCATGGGTTTGAATTCTAACCCAGTTGTCTAAGGCATGTGATTCATGGGTTTGAATTCGAACCCTGTTGGCTAAGGCTTGCGATCGAGCAACACGTGTTCAACAATCGCGGGTTGTCTAACGCTTGTTAAACGATGGATTCTTGAATGGGCTTAATAAGAAAATCCTTGAGGTCTCTTTTAAGTTTTGCTTCCTCTTTCCCCTACTGAGTTTTGGGAACCCCTTTTGTGTATGGAACACCAGATTCATTCAAGGCCATCAACGACGAGGGAATGCCGATGTACCAGAGGCCATTCATGAAGGGGAAGCTCTACATCCATTTCAGTGTGGACTTCCCTGATTCCTTGAGCCCAGAACAGATTAAAGCTTTGGTAACTGTCTTGCCACCAAAGCCATCATCCCAACTGACCGACATGGAGCTGGACGAGTGCGAGGAGACAACAATGTATGATGTCAACATCGAAGAGGAGATGCGGCGGAAGCAGCAGCAAGCACAGTCCGAGGCCTATGAGGACGATGATGACATGCCTGGTGGCGCACAGCGGGTGCAGTGTGCCCAGCAGTGATCGGATCGGATCCGACCCGATCCTGTTTTGAGCTGAAATTAACCAAACCAGAGATCACTAAATGTTAGAGTTGTTTGGGGATTGATGGTTGATGAACTCCACCTTGTTAATGGCAGTTTTTTGTTTGGAATTTCTCATATTCCGGATGCCGTCACTGATGCAATACATAAATCAATGGGGTCTGATATACGTGAACTTCTATTTTATTATATAATTACAAGTGCTCTTGTAATTCCTACCCTCATGCTAGGCTTTCTTATATTTGACCACGAAAAGGGACACACTCATAGATGTCTCTGATCAATTTCTTGTTAAATGTTTGCGCTCTCTCCTGTGCTTGGGTTCATTCATTTTTTCTCGTGTTTGGTGTCACAATTGCACTCTTGAATTTCATTCTTTCTCGTGTTTGGTGTTACAATTGCACTCTTGATGGCAGTGGACTAGTGATTGTGCGAGTTAAGCCAATTCGTTGCTAGTCGCCTACGGCCAAGCGATTATGCTCGAGCTTTTGGCTTTGGTTAAAGAGAAGGTTTTAGAAAACGAGAGGGCCAAGAAAACGAGGGTAGATTTTAGAAAACGAGAATAGAGAGAGGAGTTATATAAGCAAGAAAGAGAGAAATATTATACGGAATAACTTATACAACTTCGGGTAGGGGACAGTATAAGTAATAACTTTAGGTAGGGAGATGGATAGAGAGAAGTTGATAGCTTTGGGTACTATTTCAAGTAACTTTGGGTAGGGAAAAGGTACATATTTCAAGTTGAAACTTTGGGTAGGGAGAAGATACATTATAAGTATATTTCAAGTTGAAACTTTGGGTAGGGAGAAGGGAGAAGTTGAAAACTAGTCATATTTCCTACTCATACAAGTATATAACTTTGGCTCATACGGTAGGGTAGGAAGAAGTTGACAACTAATCATATTTCTTATATATAACTTTGGCTCATACAGCATATAAAACTTTGGATAGGGAGAAACTGATAACTAGTCATATTCCCTACTCATACAGTATATAACTTTAGAGAAGTTGACAATTAGTTATATTTCCTATCACTCTGAGGCATTTGATGTTTGGCAGGCCTAAACATGGCTTTTATAAAACGTCATACTCCCTGAAAATACAAGCCTAAACATGACTTTTATAAAACGTCGTACAAAAGAAAAACACTAGAACATAGGAAAATACTCCTTGAAAATATATGAAAATACAAGTACAGAATACTCCCTAAAAATTCCCTAAAAATATAAAAGGAAAACACCCGAACATAGGAAGATTTGGGTTTGGCTTGTCAGTTAATGGTGCACTTCTTAGACAGCTAGTTGTTTGCCAAAGAACTGAACATTTACTCTGAAGGGTGGAGTGCACGGCATGTCAAGGTTTCTCATCTTGCCATCTAAGTTGAAGGTTGGTTGTATTTAGGTCATACAACCCATGGGTGGTGGGTGTTGGTGATGGGTGTTGGAGACTCTTAACCTCATGTTTTTGAGACATATTTGGTATTATATAAACTGATTTAGCTTTAGATAAGTCGAATTTCTTTCCAAACTTTACCTTTATCATGTCTATCCTTAACAATCTTTTATGTTTCATCTTGGTTTCAATGCACATCTTTCTTTGTGTGTTGGACAATGCACGTCTTTCTTAGTTGTATCTTTGATTGCATCATAACACTTGTCTATCTTTGCCTTCACATGGTCGGATGGGTGTGAGTTGAGAGTCGTTGCCGTCTTGTCTAACTACATGTGAAGGTTACAATCTACTCTTTTTTCTACTCTTTTCTCACCCGTCTTGTCTATCTAGATGTGAATGTTACAATCTACTCTTTTCTTACCCGTCTTGTCTAACTAGATGTGAATGTTACAATCTACTCTTTTCTCACCCGTCTTGTCTAACTAGATGTGAATGTTACAATCTACTCTTTTCTTACCCGTCTTGTCTAACTATATGTGAAAATTGCAATCTACTCTTTTCTTAGCGTGATTGTAACTTAGTTAGCATGCATATATTTATTGTTCATACAAAAGGAGGTGATGGTGATAACAAGTGAAGAAAAGCTTGTGAGACAAACACGATGTGCGATAGCAGCATTTGTATACATAAAGTTAAGCTCAAGCACAAAAAATTTGAAAGCGAGTCAAATTTCTCGAGTAACAAATGGTTTGTTGAAGATTATAAGAAGTCCGACCTACATTAAAATTAATCTTCACATCATATGTAAATTAAATTTAACGGATAGAAAATATTAATTTCATTATTTAAGTGATTATTTATTGATTGATAGCATAGATTTCAATTAAATAAATTAAAAACTTTGCACCGTTAGAATCGACTCACCTAACCCAACTCTAAGACACGTAACTAATCATTTTTAAAATTAATTAATTTTTTTTTTGTGATAAAAAAAAATAATAATAAGAACAAATTGGTTGAGATAATAAAAAAACAAAAAGGACAACACTTCGTTCTAACGCGCGTCCAATCATGAAGGGTGGCGTGGGCCCTCACCCGAATTCATTACGATGGGACATCGTCGATCCTCCACTCCCCCTCGAACGACGTCGTTCAATTGCAGTTCTCAAATTTCCTCGAGCGGTTTTTTTTTCTTTTGTTCTTTAATTTCTTCTCACGTTGTCCTTCTCACTGGTTCACTCCTTTTTATGAGGTTTAAGATGACGGTCCTTGTTTTGCTGTATCAGATGATGGGTGGTGGATAGATATCTTCAACCAAATTGAAATTTTTTGGTGACCCAAATGATTGAACTGAGCTGGGTTTGACTCATTTTGACTGATTGATGGATCAGACGGCTCCTAAGGTATCTTCCCCTTTCCCCCTCCACTTCCCTCATTGACTTTCTTGTTCTTCAACTCCCTTCCACTCACTATGAGCTGAGTTCTTCGATGAATTTGCCTTATTTGGACTGTAATTTGTGCTGATCTGCTGCTGTAAGTTGCATTTAGGGTTTTGCTATGGGTTTGTGCTGTAGAGTTATAGGTGTTTCTCAAGTCTACTGGGGGTTTCTTTATTTGTTCTGATTCCTGATGAATGTGCTTAAGAACAATCCACGCCTCTGTATTATCCTTTCAGAACTGAGGTTCACCATTGATATATGTCTATGAAATTTGCCATTTGTAAGTGTTTGGAGGACATGATTTGATGATATGGGAAGTTCTTTTTATGGATGTCTTGTGTCATGTTCTTGACTGTTGTTCATTTGCATTTAAATTCATAATGTCGTGAGTTTTTATCTCTAAGAGCTGGAGGCTTATGTTTCTGTAAGTGATGTGTTCTTGTTTGTTTTTCTTGATGTTGGTAGTGTTCTTATGTTGGTAGTTAGCTGGATCTTTGGCTGTTGTGGTTGGAGTGTTCTTATGTTCTTATGTTGGTAGTGTTCTTATGTTCTTGACTGTTGTTCATTTGCATTTAAATTCATAATGTCGTGAGTTTTTATCTCTAAGAGCTGGAGGCTTATGTTTCTGTAAGTGATGTGTTCTTGTTTGTGTTTTTCTTGATGTTGGTAGTGTTCTTATGTTCTTATGTTGGCAGTTAGCTGGATCTTTGGCTTCTTGATCTGCATTGTGGTGGGAATGTTTTTAATGGTGTTTTTCATCTACTGTTCTCTGTAGGTTGCAAGAAATCTGGGAATTCGCTTGTTGTGTGACTGAAATGAACTTAAATAACTCCGCGGAATAGCGATTTGATATCGAAGTCGAAAGGTGGGTGAACCCGAATTGTTGAGGTTCGTGTCTTTTCATAGTAACTTCAATTTTTTTAAAGAACATTTGGTCCATGTGGTGAGAAGTTCACATATAATTGTCCAAGATATTGAATATCATGCTTGTTATTGGCTTGCTGCTGTTTCCATTTGTTCATTTGGCACAAAATCACTTCTTGGATTCAATCTAGAAGTTTGACGATCACAGATCGGTCGATGCATGTGAGATCTCACATCGGTTGGAGAGGAGAACGAAACATTCTTTATAAGGGTGTGGAAACCTCTCCCTAGTAGATGCATTTTAAAAACCTTGAGCGGAAAACCCCAAAGAGGACAATATCTGCTAGTGGTGGGCTTGAGTTGTTACATTGACGGTCATAGATCGGCCTATGCACCTATTTTTTTAGTCTTTGTGTTGGAATTTCTTTGCAAAATATCGTTCCTCGACGAAACTTTATTCATATTTGTAACGATCTATTTTTCGTTCTGCAGTATTTACTCTCTGGTTGTCTTTCCTGACACATTCTCTTTGAACGACAGTTTCTAGCTGTTGTTCTGTTCTTGTTCGACGCTGTTGAATGCACCATGGGAGTTTCAGGAAAATGGTTCAAAGCGTTAGTTGGTTCGAAGAAGTCAGAAAAATCTCAGTCATCAGAACACGATGAAAACACGGTATCTATAATTCTATACCCTTCTCATTGATGTTCGATTCGAGTTTCTATGGCTTTATCTGTTGGTTGCAACCTTGAGGAAGATACTTTTACTTGTAACTTTGAATTTAATGATTCCTTGTGTGAAATGAAGCTAATTGATACCTAAACTTTAGACCTTCAACTTTTGTTAGACACATGAACAATTACTTCGAAAAGATAATTTCTTTTTGATAGCAAGTTCCCTTGAGATCCCACGTCGATCGATCGATTGGAGAAAGGAACGAGTGTCAGTGAGAACGCTGGGCCCTGAAGGGGGGTGGATTGTGAGATCCTACATCGGTTGGGGAGGAGAACGAAATACTCCTTTATGCGGGTGTGGAAACCTCTCCCTAGCAGATGCGTTTTAAAAACCTTGAGGGGGAGCTTGAAATGGAAAACCGAAAGAGGACAATATCCGTTAGCGGTGGGCTTGGGCTATTACAAATGGTATCAGAGCGAGACATCAAGCAATGTGCCAACGAGGAGGCTAGGCCCCGAAGAGGGTGGATTGTGAGATCCCACATTGATTGGGTAGGAGAACGAAACACTCTTTATAAGGGTGTGGAAACCTCTCCCTAGCAGATGCGTTTTAAAAACCTTGAGGGGAAGCCCGAAAGAGAAAGTTGAAAGAGGACAATATCCGTTAGCAGTGGGCCTGAACTATTACAAATGGTATCAGAGCGAGACATCAAGTAATGTGCCAATGAGGAGGCTAGGCCCCGAAGGGGGGTGGATTGTGAGATCCCACATCGATTGGGGAGGAGAACGAAACACTCTTTATAAGGGTGTGGAAGCCTCTCCCTAGCAGATGCGTTTTAAAAACCTTGAGGGGAAGCTTGCAATGGTAAACCGAAAGAGGACAATATCTGTTAGCGGTGGGCTTGGGCTATTACAAATGGTATCAGAGCCAAACATCAGGCAATGTGCCAGCAAGGAGGCTAGGCCCCGAAGGGGGGTGGACACGAGGTGGTGTGCCAACGAGGACGTTGGGCCCCAAAGGGGTGGATTGTGAGATCCCACATTGGTTGGAGAAGAGAACGAAACACTCTTTATAAGGGTGTGAAAATCTCTCCCCAACAGACGCGTTTTAAAAACTTTGAGGGAAAGCCCGAAAGGGAAAGTACAAAGAGAACAATATCTGTAGCGGTGAGCTTGGCAGTTACAGTAATTGAACCTTAAACTTTCTTTTTGAAGGCAAATGGCCGAGTCTTCAATTAGTTTCATGACTTTTTTTTCTTCGTGCGAACTGATTGAAATACTCTATATCTTCTCTCTATGTCGTGCATGGAACGGTGCTATTCACGATACTTCGACGTTCGAATATCCTCTTTATGTATTTTCTTTGATCATACAGAGGACAGCCACCAACAAGTTTTGGCATCGGAGAAAGCATTCTGTTGATATCGATGCAGATAAACTTCAGCACGAGTTTAACTCGAATTTTACACCATTTGTTGAAGAGTCCAATGCTCTTTCAGATCCAGGAACAGCTTCTATTCCTTCTGATTCACTTCAAACATATGATGCATTGCATAATCAACACAACGATATAGAAGAACAGGCCGCGATATGCATCCAAACCATGTTTCGAGGATTTCTGGTATTGCTAGTACTAATTTATTCGTGTTTTTCGCCTATTTTTCGAGTTACTTTTCTTCAATTCATTTTATGTAAAGTTTCTTTAAAGCATAGTTGTTGAAGAGGGAGGTCAAGTTAAACTAAAGGATAACATCCCAAGCTTACCGCTAGTAGATATTGTACCCTTTAGCCTTTTACGTTTCGCCGTCAACCTTATGGTTTTAAAACGTGTCTATTAGGGAGAGGTTTCCACACCCTTATAAGGAATGCTTTGTTCCCCTCTCCAACCGATGTGGGATCTTACATTCCACTCCCCGTGAGGGGCTAGCGTCCTCACTGGCACACCGCCCGGTAACCTGGCTTTGATACCATTTGTAACAGTCCAAGCCCACCGTTAACAAATATTGTTTGTTTTACCCCATTATGTATCACTGTCAACCTCATAGTTTTAAAACGCGTCTGCTAGGGAGAGGTTTCCACACCCTTATAAGGAATGCTTTGTTCCCCTCTCCAACCGACGTGGGATCTCACATTCTAGTGCCCTTGGGGGGCTAGTGTCCTCACTGGCACACCACTCGATAACCTGGCTTTGATACCATTTGTAACAGTCCAAGCCCACCACTAACAGATATTGTCCACTTTGGCCCATTGGGAAACAAAACATTCCTTATAAGAGTGTGGAAATCTCTCCCTAATAGACGCATTTTAAAACTGTGAGGCTGATGGTGATACGTAACGGGCTAAAACGTACAATATCTGCTAGTGGTGGGCTTGGGCTATTACAAATGGTATTAGAGCTAGGCACCGGGCGGTGTGTTAGCGAGGACGTTGAGCCCCTTAATAGACTCATTTTTAAAATCATGAGGCTGACGATGATACGTAACGGGCCGAAGCGGACAATATCTGTTAGCGGTGGGCTTTTGAAATAGGTTGTGGTCCATGTTTTGAGCACGGGACTCCTGCTGCCCCGTACACCTTATAATTTGTAGATGCATGCCTTTTCTTATTCTTGATTTTGTAGTTTATAAATCTAAACTCTTTCATGTGATCTTCTCATTATCTTTCAGGCTAGAAGAGCTCTCCGAGCTCTCAAGGGATTGGTTAGACTTCAAGCTCTTGTCAGAGGTCATGCTGTCAGGAAACAAGCTGCAATAACTCTACGCTGTATGCAAGCTTTAGTGAGAGTTCAGGCTCGTGTTCGAGCAAGGCATGTACGTATTGCATTGGAAAGTGAGACCGCACAACAAAAACTTCAACAGCAAATTGAAAACCAAGCTCGAGTTCGAGAAATTGAAGTAAGAAATAAGCAATATTTTTGTAAGATTACAAAGTATATAACATTTATACTGGTATGTGCACTTCTACCTGTTTCCACTTTTAAGTTAGACTATTGGTTGGAGAGCGGAATGAAGCATTCCTTATAAGGGTGTATAAATCTCTCCTAGCAGACGTGTTTTAAAGCTGTGAGGCTGACGATGATACGTAACGGGCCAAAACAGACAGTATCTGTTAGTGGTGGGCTTGGGCTGTTACAAATGGTATCAGAGTTAGACACCGGGCGATGTGCTAGTGAGGATGTTGGACCCTTAAAAGGGGTGAATTGTGAGATCCCACATCGGTTGGAGAGGGGAACGCAACATTCCTTATAAGGGTGTGTAAACCTCTCCTACTAGACGCGTTTTAAAACTGTGAGGCTGATGACGATACGTAACGGGCCAAAGCGGACAATACCTGCTAGCGGTGGGTTTGGGCTATTACATGAATATAATGGGACGACCACCGACCACCTATAGATGCTTCTACTATGTCTCTCCCCTTTTTAATAACTCACTCTTAATGATTGTGCTTATTGTACAGGATGGTTGGTGCGACACTGTCGGATCTGTTGAAGAAATTCAAGCAAAATTGTTAAAAAGGCAGGAGGCTGCTGCTAAGCGTGAGAGAGCCATGGCATATGCTCTGGCTCATCAGGTAGAACAAGTCCATCCCTCATCTGCTCTATATTTTGAATCTCTGTCTCATTGAGTGAGTGATAAGCCCACGGCCAGTAGATATTGTCTTCTTTGGGCTTTCTCTTTCGAGCTTTCCCTCAAAGTTTTTATAAAACACGTCTGTTAGGGAGAGGTTTTCACACTCCTATAAAGAATGCTTCGTTCTCCTCCCCGACTGATGTGGGATCTCTCAATCCACCCCTTTTAGGTTCAGTGTCCTCATTGGCACTCGTTCCCCTCTTCAATCGATGTGGGATCTCACAATCCACCTCCTTTGGGGCCCAGCGTTCTCGCTGACACACTGCCTAGTGTTTGGCTCTGACACCATTTGTAACAGCTCAGGTCCACCGCTAGCAGATATTGTCCTTTTTGGGTTTTCTCTTTCAAGCTTCCTCTCAAGGTTTTTAAAACGCATCTGTTAGGGAGAGATTTTCACACTTTTATAAAGAATGCTTCGTTCAACTCCCCGACTGAAGTGGGATCTTACAATCCACTCCCCCTTCAGGGCCCAACATCTTCGCTGGCACTCGTTCCCCTCTTCAATCGATGTGAGATCTCATAATCCACCACCTTCAGGGCTCAGTGTCCTCATTGGCAGTCGTTCCCCTCTCCAAACGATATGAGATCTCACAATTCACCCCCTTCGAGGCTCAACGTTCTCACTGGCACTCGTTCCTTTCTCCAATCCACATGGGATCTTAAAATCCACACCCCCTTTGGGGCCCAGAGTCCTCACTGGCACACCGTCTGGTGTCTGGCTCTGATACCATTTGTAACAGCCCAAGTCCACTACTAGCAGAGAATATCCTCTTTGGGCTTTCCCTTTCGGGCTTCCCCTCAAGGTTTTTAAAATGCGTCTGCTAGAGAGAGGTTTCTACGCCCTTATAAAGAATGTTTCATTCTCTTCCCCAACTGTTGTGACCAGGATAATTCATCCCGTGTTTTCTTTGTCTTGTTCACAATACATTGGAAGCCTCATTGTAACAAAACTCGAGCACGTGCCAATATTCATTTTAACCTGTTTTTTTTCAGGTTTTACTTCAAAATTTATGTTCGATGTGATGAATTTTCTCTCATCTTCAGTGGCAAGCAGGAACAAGACAACAGGCTGCCCTCTTCCAGTTTGAACCAGATAAAAGCAGCTGGGGTTGGAACTGGTTGGAAAGATGGATGGCTGTTCGTCCGTGGGAAAACCGCTTTCTCGACATCAATCTCAAAGACGGAGTGATGATTCGTGAGAACGGATCAGCTGAGGGCAAAAGCAACACTAAATCTCATATACAAACTACTGGCAAGAAAACAAACTTAGTGACTGATCAACCAAACCTCTCGAGCCAAAGAACCGCTGTCTCGCATTCTGATGGATGTGGTTCGTCGTCCCCGACTAAGTCAGCTGGCATTGTAGAGGTATCCAGTGCACAGGTTCAAAAGCTCAAGCATAAACTTGCACCTGAGAGGCCACTTGAACAAGTCAAACCTAAAGTAGATACCGGTTTAAGATCACGTAGCAATCCGAAAGAGAGATCCGCACCATTGGTAAAAAATGCAAAGAAGCGATTATCCCTACCTCATAACGGTGAGTTTACTTACGATCCTACATTTATTGGAGAGGGGAATGAGTGCTAGCGAGTATGCTAGGTTTCGAAGAGGGGTGGATTGTGAGATTTCACATCGGTTTGAGAGGGGAACGAAATATTTTTTATAAGGGTGTGGAAACCTCTCCCTAGCAGACGTGTTCTAAAAACTTTGAGGGGAAGCTCGAAAGGGAAAACCCAAAGAGGATAATATCTGCTAGTGGTGAGCTTGGGCTATTATAAATGGTATTAGAGCCAGACACCGGGTGGTGTGCCAACGAGGACACTGGGCCTCAAAGGGGGTGGATTGTGAGATCCCACGTCAATTGGAGAGAGGAACGAGTGCCAGCGAGTATGCTGGACCCTAAAAGAGGGTGGATTGTGAGATCCCACATCGATTGGAGAGGGGAACGAGTGTCAACGAGGACACTAGACCTGAAAAGGGGTGGATTCTGAGATCCCACATCGGTCGGGGAGGAGAAAAAAGAATTTTTTATAAGGGTGTGGAAATTTCTCCCTTGCCAACACATGTCTTAAAGGAAAACCCCAAAGAGGACAATAGTCTCATGTTCTACATGCATGCTTATGTCTGTTGTGTGATATTTGACGATATCATTAGGTCCTCCAAAGTCTTTTCAATTGGTTGTAGTTAGCGTTAGACCTTTCTAAATGAACCAAAGAATCCTATATGACTCGAGCAACTTCTTGATCTACATTTGATCGAACAATTGCAGATCCTGGTAGTCAAAACCGAACGGTGAGAAACTCAACTAGCAAAGCGACCGTTGAACCGAAGCCGATATCAAGAGGTGACTCAAAAGCTGCAAAACCCAGATCACAAAACTGATAAGTGAACTAAACACATTCCAAACGGCAAGGAAAACAGCTCGAGACGTATAGTTTTCGGAGATGTGCTGCAGGATCATGTGTAAATATGGCAACGTCATGTTATGATCGGGTCGGTCGCTAGCAAACTTGTATTCCTTTGAATTTACGAGTTTATTTACAGTGAGTTGTTGCAATGGTTGGCAAATGTATGAGGGAATAAGGTTGGTTTGGTGAATATCATTGGGGGAGTCTGTAATTATTCATCATTGTTTATGGTCTTCAACCATGTGGATATTTGGTCACTTGTTCATTTTTTACTCCCTTGTAATTTTTTTTTGTTCAATGTTTGATTTCGAAGAAGAAAATGTTAAAACGATCGAGAAAAAACTAGTCATTCACGAGCGTGAATTGATTTATTGGAAAGCATAGGACGTGTGAGAGAGAAGTCGATAGAGGTGTCCACGAGGCGGGATAGGGACAGAAAAACTTGCCTCCTATTTCAATATTATAACATAACTTTCACACTTACAGATGATGTCGATGGCTCGAGGTAGAGTGCTCAATCGGCTAGGGTGGCCCCATTTCACCTTACCAACCCCAAGAAAATTTTGGTCAAGAGGGAAACAACCTAGATCGTATGCTAAGGTCCCTAAGCAACTATTTAGTGGAAAAGGAAGTGATCGAGCAATGACAACCAGGAGATGGGATCGAGACGGAGATTGGGACGAGGGATATAATCTCCAACCCCGCTTAGCTCATAGGAAGAAATCTCCCACTCCTTTCTCTGTTACCCGTTCAATCGAGAATTTTTTTGTAGTGAATGCTACTTTTTGTTGACCAATAGTGGAAGGATTCATTCACACCTAATAAGATGACTAATTGGGTCAGTTGTTGACCAAAACAAAGGCTAAACTTAAATATATTTAAATAATAATAATAATAATAAATACCAAAATTAATTTGAATTTAATAAATAATTTTAAAAATAAAAATAAAAAAGCAAAACCGACAAATATAATTCAAGTTGATTCTCCCAAGTTTGTCGGTGGTTATTTATTTATTTATTTATTTTATTTTTATTTTCGTCCTTTAAATATGCCTTTTCTATAATTTGAATATTATCATTAATTAGCAAATGACTACGAAAATTTCTTTGACCAACTATTATTTGTTGGACAAAGTCAAAATCATTGACTTCAACATAATTAAATAAATAAATTATATAAAACTTAATTTATTTCAAATAAATACCTCGGTAAAAATTATCAAAATTGACGGGATAGACTAAGGTATAAAATTATAAGATATACATGACATCATTTATAATATTTACGAATCTTAAGGGTTGAGTTGGATTGTTGCCCTATTTTTGGGATGGTCAGGTTGACCCGATAAAAAAAAGTCAATTCGTGAACTGACCTCAATTTTTTATTTTAAAAAATTCAACCCGACCCAAATTGAAAAAGATCTAACATAACCCAACCTTTTAATGGTTTGAGATGGGTAGTTTGAGTTGGTCGGATTCTCGAGTGATATGAACACCTCTAATTTACAACCTCGTTTACAGAAATTGACATGATAATTCATGTATAAAAATTGATTACGTAAATTGTTGATTAGGTTTAGGGCAAAGTCTAGACGTGGATACGGCTTATCAAGCTAACTAAACATAAATCAAGCCAAGGATACGACTTATCGAGCTAACTAAGTATAAGTCAAGCTGAGGATATGAGTTATTGAGCTAACTAAGTATAAATCGAGCCAAAGTACAGGTCCTACATTCTTAATGCTTGTCAATATATTGTACGGACGTTAACATACATGTCAATTAGTGATGAGGTCGATGTCACACTTAACATTATATAATTTTTTTTTTTTGAGAAAAAATAAATAATAAAGACCATGACAATGAAATTGGCGTAGGTATTAATGACATGGCCATTCCATCTCTTCTCTATAGATTTATTATTATTATTATTATTATTGTTGTTTTTCTTAAGAGTGTACACGCTCCAGAATCCAACTATATCAGACTATTAAACTTAGAGTATAAATGTCGGGTAAAGTTAGATTTCTTTTCAATTTGAGTTATGCTGAATTTTTTATAAAATTGAAAAACTCGAGTCAATTCACAGGTTGACATTTTTTGGTCGGGTTAACCAGACCAACCCAAAAATAGAGTTTCAACAAATCCAATTTTTAAGATTATTATAAAAATTAAAAATATTTAACATTTGTAATAGAAGTTAGTGATATAGTTGTGACCCGTAAATATTCCATATTTGAAAGTTTAAAAATTTTAATTATTAATGCAACATATATTTTAAATAAGATATTTAGTACGTTTAAAACTTATTTTTTTAAAAAATAAAATCCATAATATAACAAACTATATATATATATATATATAAATTAACTTATTATAATAATTTACATTATTATTATTATTATTATTATTTTTTGTATACTCACAATTATTTTTTATGTCCTTTTTTTCAATATTTTATGTAAATTAGATTTATTTTTTTGGATAATTAAATTATAATTTTTTTAAGATAATAATTTATGTTTATTCAGCTTAATCTTATATTTTAATAATACTAAATAAATTTAATAATAATATTTATCATTTTACACACAATATAAATATATTTTTAAAAATTTATTACAGCTGATACAAAATATTGGAAATAATTTAAAAATAACAAGTATATAGTTTTAAGACGCCGTTAATTCACGGAAGCTTGTCGGAGTCAAAGGTTGGGTTCTCCTCCTTCCTCTCCTTCCGCCTCCCTCCTCCCTCGTCGCCCATTCTCAGTCCTCTCTCGCCATCGCAATCTCTCCGACATCTCTCTCTCTCTCTCTCTCTCGCCGGAGCTCACAGTGGCTGAGTTTCATGAATCAAAGGTCTCCCAGAAATCCAAAGTCTCCGTCGCTTCTTCTTCTTCTTCTTCTTCTTGTTCTTCGCTTTCTGTCACGATTCCAGACCATAATCACCATTTTTCCACCAGATTTTCCTTCAATTCATCGCACTTTCCCGCCTTGAGAATCGTAATTCCTCTCCCACTTCCTTCCATGTTCTCAACCCCATTCGTTCTCTCTTTCTCCCTCATCCTTTCTCTCCCAATCCTCTTCCTTCTCGCGCCTCGATTCATCCCTTCAAGGCCGCAATCCATTCCAATCCAGCCGCCTGATGAACACGACGATCTGTTCCTCTTCAGTCGCGCCTCCGCCGGATCTAATGCTAACAATCCATCAACCTTCTCTCATCTCTCTTCCACCAATCCGAAATTGAAGATTGCCTTTCTGTTTCTTACTAATTCCGACCTCCATTTCGCTCCTCTTTGGAGTCGTTTCTTCCCTAATAACTCTGATCTCTACAATGTTTATGTTCATGCCGATCCTTCCGTTAATATTTCGCGCCCTGGCGGCCCTTTTCTAGGGCGTTTTATTGTTTCGAAGCGGACTTATCGTGGTTCTCCAACGCTCATCTCTGCCACGCGCCGCCTTATGGCGACGGCGATGATCGATGATCCGGCTAATGCGTACTTCGCTCTCTTGTCTCAGTATTGTATTCCTCTTCATTCGTTTTCTTATGTCTATAATTCTCTGTTTTCTTCGACGACTTTTGATTCAACCTCCACTGAATCCGAGCTTACCCGGATGGGTGTGCGGATTCGATTCAAGAGTTTTGTGGAGATTGTCTCGAAAGAACGGCATCTCTGGAAGAGGTATAATGCCAGGGGTCGATTCACGATGATGCCTGAGGTCCCGTTTGAGAAATTTCGTGTTGGATCTCAGTTCTTCGTGTTGACTAGAAAGCACGCATTGGTGGTTGTTAGTGATCGGACGTTGTGGAAGAAATTTAGGATTCCTTGCCGAAGTTCTGATGATTGTTACCCTGAAGAACACTATTTTCCAACTCTTCTTTCGATGAAGGATCTGAGTGGCTGCACACAGTACACGCTAACTCGGGTGAATTGGACTGGAACTGCTAATGGGCATCCTTATACTTATCGGAGTTCAGAAGTTTCTCCGAAGCTTATTCATCAGCTACGGAAATCGAATTATTCAGAATCTTACTTGTTTGCCCGGAAATTCACACCGGATTGCTTGAGACCGCTTATGGGTATGGCGAAGTCTGTGATTTTCAGAGACTGAGATCTGTTACTGGTAAGTTGAATGTGCTTTAGAAGTTGTTTGTTTACTTGATTTGCAGCTCGCTTTCCATGTTCCCTTTGGTTATAGAATTCTAGTTGTGAGTTTGTATCTTTGCTGATGAGTCTTACATAGTTTTTCCTAACTTGTGAATGGTGGGTTGATGTAAGTCGATATTGTTCTATTTGGGCTTTTCTTTCTCGGCTTTCCCTCAAGGTTTCAAAACGTGTCTTCTAGAGAGAGGTTTCCACACAATGCTTTGTTTCTCTCTCCAACCGATGGGGGATCCCACAATCCACCCCTTCGAGGCTCAACGTCTTTGCTGGTACTCGTTTATCGATGTAGGATCTCACAATCCACCTCCTTTGGGGCCAGCGTCCTCGTTGGGACACCGCTCAGTGTCTACTCCCTTTTGGGGCTTAGCGTGTTCGCTGGTACACCGCCCAATATCTGATACGATTTGTAATAGCCCAAACTCACTACTAGCAAATATTGTTCTCTTTGGACTTTTCATTCTGTGCTTCCCCTTAAAGTTTTAAAACGCGTCTACTAGGGAGAGATTTACACACCCTTATAAATAATGCTTTGTTCCCCTCTCCCACCAACGTGGGATCTCACAATCTACCCTCCTTTGAGGTCCGACACTCGTTCCCCTCTCCAATCGATGTCTCACAGTTGAGTAGAACAGAGGTTTCACATGTTCTTTGTCTATTATTTTGTAAAAGTAGAGAGACCCACATTACTTTCATTGCCGTACTAGAAAGACCCTCATCCTCCTTTGGAAAATTTGAAGTTTTGGATGCACTTCATTCTCTAGATTTTGAGACTTGAAGAACATGAGCAATGTGTTTTTTACTATCTCAGTTTATATCACAAGTCCAGGTTACTATAGATTTTGTACCCTTCTGGCTAACTAGTGAAAAGGGTAGCTCATGTCCTGTGTGCTGCATTATTACAGGTTAAAGACAAAAGAAATGATGTCGGGCCAGTGCTGTAGCTTTACTTCTTGATAAGGAAGAAGAAAAAGAAAAAGTTCTGTGTGGGAATATGGCTATGAAGAGGCGCCAAAGTGCCCACAGCCTGTAAGCCCACAATCATCCAGAGAAGTGCCAGTCCAGACAAAGCTTCGGACAAAGCACAGTTCGGGAAGAGATACGAGTGAAACAAAATGCAAGGTACTCTCGTCGAAAGCTGTATTATATTAATAATTTCTTCCACTTTTTGTTCCTTGTATTTTGATTATGTAACAGTAGTTGCTGGCGGAAGAACTGAGGAAAAAAAAAAAGAAATAGAATCATTCTCCTGCCATTTCTAAGGTTTCTTTCTTGTACATATGTAACATCATGGAAGGTTTGAAGAATGGGAAAGGATTATTGGGTCACTGGGAAATATGAAGGTTGTCATGCTTCTATGCTCTTTCATTTTTGGCCTCTTTCGCCCTTGAAACCTTAGTTTTCCTTTACTCTTCCTAATCCTTGTGATTTTAGCTTTTAATTTCCTAATGTTTTTGTGAGGATGGATGGAGATACGAGGAAATGTTTCACTCACGGTTTTAATAAGCTTAGCTTTGATAAAAAGTCGATCAGTTTCAGTTGTAAGTTTGAGTGTTAGGGTTAACGACTCTTCACTTGTCTTTACAGTGGTACGACATTGTCTACTTTGAATATAGACTCTCGTGGCTTTATTTTTGGTTCTTCCAAAAGGCCTCAATATCAATGGAAATAGTGTCCCTCGTTTATATACCTACGATCTTTCCATTACTTGGGCAATCTGATACTCCAACAATCCTCTCCTCAAACAAGTACCACTAAACCTCCCTTTAAATAGTCATCTATATGTGTCCGTCTAGTGCTATCCAAGCTAACTACTACAAATCTTCATTATGAGTTCACCTTCGAGACTCACTACTTCTTTGTTCGGCACCCAAGGATTTCCCGACATGGGTTAGTTATAGGGGCACGACTCTAATACTATCTTGCTCTCAATTCTCAGTTTATTTTCAGAGTCGGAAAGCCTAAGCTTGTATAATCTGAATTGTAAGAAGGAATAGGTTATAGAAACTTGAGTTTGTGTAACATGTAATTTGCAACTGTTTACTTTTATTTTTTTGAATCTTGATGATTTGAGGAAGAATGCCTCCTCTGTTATGGGAATCATAAGTAGGATGTGTTCTTAATTAAGTATACAAGTCAGTAGAAACATTCGCACTCTTGTGAAAATTCTGTGCTCGATTAGTTTCGAAATCTCGAACGATATTCATTCAGAACCTTTTCTCTGTGGTTTAGTTAGCTAGCAAGCTTGATGAATGGTGTAACTGATATGTTGTTCTTAATTTTGATACTCATTACTTGGGATGTGTAGCCATGTTGCCTTAAATTGCTAGGGATTGTCACTATTGATATCTAACGTGTTCCACCTAACACGTTTTATGTTCTATGCTTCTTAGAATTCACTGCTAAATTAAGTTTGCTGATGTCTGAATTCAAGATTTAGCTAACCATCATTTTAGGATAGTGGGTGAATTAGTTGAAACATCCTTAGTTTGGATAGAAAAGTAAGGTTTTATAAAGGCTTTGGCTCTCAGTTGGCTACCTGGGAAACGAGTCTCGAACTCGAGACTAGTTAGCAGTAAGTACATGAATAAAATCCTCCTGCTGACTAGTCTTGACTCGAGTTTTAAGTAGCTTATGAGAATTATTTAGGAGGATAATTGTAATAGTCCAAGCTCACCGCTAGTAGATATTGTCTTTTTTGAGCTTTCACTTTCAGGATTCTCCCTCAAAGTTTTTAAAACGTGTCTGCTAGAGAGAAGTTTTCACACCCTTATAAAAAATGCTTCGTTCCTCTTTCCAACCGATGTGCGATCTCACAATCCACCCACCCCTTTGGGCCCAACGTTCTCGTTGGCACTCGTTCCTCTCTCTAATAGATGTGGGATCTCACATCCACCCCCTTGGGGGTCAGCCTTCTCGCTGGAACACTGCTTGGTGCCTGGCCTTGATACCATTTATAATAGCTCAAGCCCACTACTAGTAGATATTGTCCGTTTTAGCACGTTACATATAGCCGTTTAGCCTCACGATTTTAAAACATGTCTACTAGGGAGAGGTTTTCACACGATTTTAAGAAATGTTTCGTTCCCCTCTCCAATCGATGTGAGATCTCACAGGGATTACCCAAGGTACAAGGTTGTATTAAACTTTAGTTTTGGGATGGAGACTGGTGTCAAATTTCTTAGTGCTTAGTCGAATCAACAAGGACGAACACTGAATCCCGACCCCTTCGCAGTTTTAGAAGACGAGGAACTTCTCTCAAGACACCATTCGAAATCGACCGTGGAGAAATTCCTTATAAGTTTGTTGAACATATAGCTGAAATCCCTTGAACAAATATATATCGACTGTCTTCATGTCTCTAGCACTTTCGTCATACACCTCGCCTTGTTCGAAAATTATCTTAGAAACTGAGAAACATTCCTTCCTTTGGGGTTAACTACTTTTGAAGTCTACTTGCCAAGTGCTCTCCTTCTATCACGTTCGAGATATAGGACTTCTTCCTCTTCTTCAATCTCGGTATCGATTTCGACTTCAAGTTCATCATCCTATTCTTGTATAATAACCTTAGACAAACTTATGGCCTTCTCTATATTGATCCACATGATCTTAATATATGATCCAAGTATATGGTAATTCATATTATATATATGATATTGTAACATAATAATTCTATAGAATTTATAGCATAAAACGACACATGTTCATAAATTAAGGTAATATTAACCATTTTTACATAGTTTATAAATATATTAGTTTTTAATTAAACTTTGCATAAAAACTAACATAATCATTTTGTTAATTTTTTTAGTGAGTTATTTAATAAAGACATAACATAGACAAAAAATCATTAAATGTTGTTACCATAACTGTTCTTTGTTTGTACAAGTTTAACTATCTTAATAATTTCTTGACATTAATAGATTTTTGTTTTTGTTTATTTATCTACCATATCTAAGCATTAATTGAAACCATATATGGTAGTTTGAGTGCGAGATTTGTTGTTTAATTATTATCGAAAAGAAATATGTTAAATTTTAAACATTTTCAAAGATTTTAAAAGAATTTAAAGTGAATTTAAAGTTATTATACGAGCAAGACATCTTATTATTTGGTGGACAATCATAGAAATTTTAAAGTTAAAGTTAAGTATGGACTTATCTCTATAATTTTTTTGTAGAAAACATGTGAGTGAAAGACAAAACATCCTAATGGTCCTAAAACACGTGTCGATTTCAAATCCTTATTCTAATTCTCCGTTAATTTCATTGGTTTCATTTAAAAAATATTCATTAACTCTCGAAAGTTTCAATAATATGTTTAAACTTATAAAAAAAAATAAAATTCTAAAAGTACACTTATCATTAATTTTGGATGGAAACCGTTTATTAACCATTTCCGTCCAAAATTATCATAAAGATATTTTTTTAAAAAAAGAAACTTTTTGTTTTATAAAGTTTAGAAGTATTACAAATTTTTTTTTTTAATTTGAGAATATTTTTCGAAAAGCTCCATTGATTGAATAAACTTCTCCCTCCGGATTAAGGGTTAGTCAATGATTCAAAGAAAAATCTATCTCAATGATGTTCATAAGGGCCATGGAAAACTCTAAATTTGATCTTCTGAAGAGCAAACACTCTTTGAAAATTTTCTTTTCTAAGACCCGAAGACTTTGAAGATCGAGAACAATCTATTTACATAAAGTCACTTCAAAAACTTCGAAAAAAAATAGAAGATTCTTGAAGTATATGACACTACAAGATTTCGAATTTCTTCAAGAACATCATCAAATTAGCAAGTCAATACAAGAAAATCAACAAACCGAACAAGTCGAACAAGTCGATCCAGCATGAGAAGAATCATTGTACCTTCGGTCTCATTCCACCCTTCGATATCTAAATCTAGTTTTTGTACTTTCAATAAAACTTAGAAGGTTAAAATACGACAATCCGAACATACTACTTTCGAATCAAAACTGAATTTTGAAAACTAAGAAAAAGGTAATTCAATAATACAAATATATATACTTTCATAAAATAATAAGAATAGTTTTACAGAGAAAAATCAAAACAAAATTAAGAAACTATTAAACAACAAAGCATTTATTTTGAAAAGAGAACCAAAGAAACTCCTCAACTCATCTGGCATTAGCTGGTAATATACCCGAACACAGCCCAGCATCGTTTTGAGTTTCAAGCAACAAGATCAAGGCCAACTTGGGAAGCAAACCTGAACCAAAATTTAAACACAATAATTCAAGTGATACCACAAAAGACTCGGTCCTCGGACTAACCTCGAACAAAAAAGACAGAAACTTCATGTATGATCGACCTCGATTAAGAAACTGAGGGAAAAGAGGTTCTTATATCTTTACATGAATTATAATGTACAAAGCAAACGAGCAAAAATTACAGAAAGCAACCAATTTCTATGATACACCACAGGACACCCTCAAAGATTCTAAGAAATTACATCTCGCCGTGAAGGAAAGTTTCATTTCCCATGAAAAAGAAATAATGATAATAATGGGGTCATAGCAAGGATTCTAAAAGATATTTAGAGATGAAAAAGAACTGTGTGGGACGACATATCGCTAACTTCCACGTGCTCGTGGGCTCAATAAACAAGGGACGATCAAAACTCAGCATCAACTTGTAGCACAAGAGAAGAGAAACAAAATCTTAACTAACTCACCGCTTGCAACTTGGCTCTTGAGAACATCTTGTAAGGCCTATAATTTGTGTTGAAAAATCAGAATTTCATCTGCTATTTTGTGTTAAAGATCCAATTGGATATTTCTGTATGAGGCATAGCGCTATATACAGAGAGCATCAGAAGGACCAGGCTGCAGACGTTGTTCAACAGAGAAATCATCAACTACATCCATGCAAGAGAACCCCGATCACTGGCAACTTGTGGTCGACCTCTTGTCGGTGTTGGTGGCCGATTAGCATTCAGCTCCTGTTCTCAATAAAACCAAAAGAATTAATAGACAAAACAACTGACATTAGAGTAAGAGGCAGCCATAGAAGTGAAGTCACCTGCATCCATGTATCCTCCGTATGGCGTTCTAGAGACATCTCGGGTGATGTTATTGCTGGTGGTATGGGATGTATAAGTTTTGGAACCACCACAAGATCTCTACCCAAAACTAAGATCGCTCCAGCATTATTTGCAGTTCCTGTACAGAAGAACGTGTTTTAATGATATGACTAGGACGTGTAAGACGTATAGTTGAGGCACACATACCACAATAATTGGTAGCTGAGAAAAGTGTAATCAGATGCCCCTGAGCAAAACGTTCAAAGCCATCCATTACACATTCATGAGCACGAACTATCAACTGAAGATCATTATTGTTGCAGAATTCCATAACACGATCAGGCTGCAACCAAACAAGACCAACTATAAAATAATTTCAACTTCATAGAAACATCCAAAATTCTATTACTGAAGCAAGGTGATCATCAAACTTTGATTTCCAAACTGAGCACATCAAGTTTGAGGCATACAACAAATGGTGCATAAATATCACGCCTTCGATTAGGTATGTTAGGAAAAGAACGAATCTCTCTGCACACTCCTTCCTAATTTAGCAAATCAAATGATGTACTTTACGTTACTAGATACCTATACCGTGGAATAACTGAGTCGTTTTTCCTAAACTAAACATCACCTTAATGTACTCTTGATCCTGAACCTTAATGCTCTCTACACAATGAAACATTTCATCTTACAAGGACATGCATAATTAGACGGTAAATTAAACAACCTACCACCCTTATGAGAAGAAGGAAGACAACATAAATTGGACAATTGACATGATCCAGAGATGAAATATTCATATGAGAAGGTTTCAACTTCCAATAAAGTTTTCACTAATATTAAGGTGATGTTTCAACTACCAATCAAAATTTTCATGAAACTACATGCAAACGTCACCCAGCGTTCCTAAAACTCCCTTTGTTTAAATCCCATACTAAAGTGAGTCATAACTCCAATACAAGACATTTAGACTAGAAATAAAACAGCTGTAACTTGTAAGGTAGTCTCAAATATACGTAATTACATCCCAGTTTGAAATCAAATCCAATTTGAAATGGTGCATCCCTCTGTTTAAGTACGACACACAAATTGAGAATAGTCTTAACTTTAGAAATGAAAAGAATTATTGTCCTTGCCTCTACATGAATTACATCCCAGTGTTTGAGAACACACATAAAGTACACAAGTTTGGTTTTATTATGGACTTTATGAACAATAGAGTTCTTGAATAGAGTACCTGGTTTTTTTTTTTTTTTTTTTTTTTTTAA
>NW_019268541.1:1971461-1978225 GCF_002738365.1 Cucurbita moschata
TTTTTTTTTTTTTTTTTTTTTTTAATAAGAAAATAGAGATCATCTTGGATAGAGTCCCTATCCTATTTAGACTAAAAATTAAAACCCATTTAAAAAGAGGAGGAAGTACACGCTACTAACCCCAAAAGTAACTAAACCAGGGCCTCTAGCATTTGGTCGTAACCCTTCAACACTGTCGTTCTCTGTGGGGTCAGACCTAAGGAAAATAAAAATATAAGTTATATACATGGCTATCATGAAAAAGTAGTAGGAAACAATCAAGGATTTGCACCGACCACAGCAAATCCATTAGCACTATTGAGCCTGCTTCCATAGTAATAGGACGCTGAAGACTTTCAATCTGCTCCAGATGGTTAATCGACCGACCAATACCCCCATGCATGCAAATAATCTTTTTTTCAATCAAAGCTGCCAAAGGGAGCCAGTTAAACAAACGATTTATCCGATGCCATGTCCAGATTCCATCTCTTTCACCCTGGTCATTGAGTTGTAAAGTTGAGTTGAAATGAACCAGCACAAAAATGCATCCATGAGGGGAAAAAAAAAATACAGCCATGGGAAACGACTATTTTATACCATTCGTTCAATGCACTCAATCCGAAAGCCAAAAAGGGCATTAATATCTGCTGCTTCATGGTTCCCACGAATCAAATGCACGTTATTTGGATACTCAACCTGCAAAATTTATAATAAAAGCATATTGTCCCATGAAACAATTGAAGTAACGTGCTATTGACAATTAAATTATAATAAACACAAATATATGATGCCAGAAAAAAACCTTTAAAGCTAGCAGAAGAGTGATGGTTTCCAGGCTGTGTTGGCCTCGATCGACATAATCTCCCAAAAATAGATAATCAATGTACCTAATAAAAAGTTACTGAAAATTAGGAAGTATTATAAAGCACAATAAAGAAAAAGACTGATTAATGCACCCACTTCAAAGTATTTTTGTTGGAAACGGTTAACCATCCCACGGGCTAACCTAACAGTTGTCCAAAGCCATACCAAGAGACTTTAATAAGTCTAGTCCCGAAACTATCAGATTTTTGTGTCTATTCAGTCCATGAACTTTAACAAGTGTCTAATGGATTGCTAAATTTTCAATTTTGTGTCCAATAAATTCCTTAAATTTTAAAAGTATTGAATAGGTTCTCACACTCTCAATTTTGTGTCCAATAGGTCATTGACCTATTCCACTTTTTTTTTTTATAACCATGACAAGAATCTTAGTTTTGATTTCCCTTCCAGAATATTTGGGCAATGACAAACTAATATTCTCCCTTCCAAAGAGTGGTAATTCTTGTCATTGCCCAAAGAAATGAACACCATACCGATTGACTGGAAAGGAGAATATGAGTTTGTCTCATCAATAATTCACGGATGATACCCTATTCATATATTCAGAAGATACCAGTTCCTTTGTTAACTAGAAATAGTCTGTTCTCTGTCTTTGAATCCATGTCAGGCTTGAGTATAAATATAGGAAAAAACTCAGCTATGGGTATTAATTGCAACCCTTCTAGCTGGTCCTCTTGGGCGTCTTTTGTCAGGTGTGAGGTGAACCTTTAGACTTTCTCGTACCTACAGCTTCCTTTGAGGCATAATTCGAGATGTTTCCGTTTGATATCTGACCTTGGTGAAGTGTCAAAAGAGCCTTTCCACTTTTAAAAGAGTCTTGTTCTCCTATCAAGAATGGCTTGCCCTTATCCAAGTTGTTTATTCAGGAATTCCTATTTGCTACCTCTCTCCTTTTAAGATTCCAGTGTCGATGACAAAAAGTTTGGAAAAAGTTGCGATGAAGTGCACTTTTTGTGGATGGGGTCGAGGACGAGTTGCACCTTCTCAGTTGGGAGGTGATTTCGTGGGCTTTGATGTTAGGTGAGTTGGTATTGGCAACCTGAGACTTCAAAACAAGACTTTCTTGGCCATGTGGTTATGGTGTTTCTTTCAGGATTCTAATGGAACCCTAAAATTTCAATTTTATGTTTAGTTGATATGTGAATATAGAAAACATGTCGAATAAGTCAATGTCCCATTAGACACCAAATTTAAAGTTTACAGACTTGTTAGATAAAATTGAAAGTTGTGGGACTTGTTAGGCACTTTTGAAAGTTCAAAGACCAAATAGACACAGACCTAAAAGCTTAAAAACCAAACTTATAATTTAACTATAAAAATATTACGAAGTAAATACAAGCTGAAAACTTACGAAATGTCCCCTGCTGTAGAAGGTGAACCATACTCATCAAAAAGGCGCATGAGATCCCCAAACTGACCGTGTAGATCACCAAATATCTTGATTGGAGCCTTGAGCTCTAGAACACTTGGTTCAGATGAAAATATTTTTTCAGCACTCTCACAAAGGTCAGCTATTTCATTAGAATCTAAAAAAAATTGACGCCGAACAGGAGGCTTCCATCCACGAGGTTTTAAGAGATGGGCTATGACCTGGAAAAAATTGGGGGAAAAGAGAAAAGAACTACATAAGAAAAACAACAATAGAAAAAAAATTATATGCAAACAAAATAAAATGTTTCTCAGGGAAATAAGGGGCCATTGGAAACCAGCTTTATTTTGGATGTTGAATGCCATCCCATTTGCTGTTTGGCAAGTTCTTGTAGCATAATTTCAAGCTCATTTGGTTCCAATGTTGGCGTTTCTTCCCTTATTCTTCACACTTTTTTAGATCTTTCGGGATGGTTTCATTATGTTTTGATTAGTGTCTCTAGTATTGGTTTTTGGTTATACCGTTTGTTCTAAATTGATTGCTTTCACTTTCGGTTTGTATCTCTTGTTTTTCCTTTTTTCTTTACTTTATTTTCACTCCCTTTGGGAGTTTGGTTCTCCTGAACAGTTATTCTTTTTTCATTACATCAATTGTTTCTAGTTCAAAAAAAAAAAAAAAAAAAACTAATAATTCAGTTTTAATATACTTAATAATAGTTAATACCGTTTTTGGAACACTGTTAATGGACATCTGTCGATCCAGAAGCTTCCTTGCTGCAGTTGCACTCTCTGGGGTACCATAGCTCACACGACGACCTTCATTTTCAAACTGATCAATTGAGAGTTGCCTAACCAGACCGCCTAAAGCCCCACTAGTTTCAGCGGCTACAACCACCTGAAACAAATGGGACAAAATATTAGCCATCCAGTTTGATCTAATTGAGGTTTAGTTACGTAGTAATTGAGATCACATTCAAAAGGGTAACCGAAATCAAAGACTGACAGCTCTATGATGCAATCGAACTCCAGATGGAGCAATGTTAGTCAATGCATCTGAATCGGGCTTTATCAAACTAGATGTTTGTGTCCCACTAGGAGTAGCCTCTGCTCCTCGATCTCTGTCAGGCAGTTCAACTTCCCCATTGTCTTGTACTCGTCGGGCCTTGGCAGCAGCCAATGTTGCACTTATGGCCTCAGCTTCTGCAGCTGATGCTTCAACCAAATACTCAACACCTTTATTTAGTCTCCTGAAGAGAGACAAGATGCATTGGTAAAGCATGTGGCAAGCAACAACTAAGTATTAAACAAAAATCAGATCAAGAAACTATTGTTTTACCGAGGGGCCTGAAGCATAGCATTTTCAGTGCTTATATCAGTATACATGTCACCACTTATAGAAGGAGCTACAGGGTTTCCCAGCACTACAGCACCATCAGGAGCTACAACATGAATGGCCTGTCTACTCCTTTCATCGTTGAATCCATATTTTCCTGACATCCGCCCAGACTGAATGCCGGATGTAGCAGCTGAAGCTGCAGCATGTGAAGCTGCACTTGTAGTTTCAGCAGCTGCTAGATCTTCAGCAACAAGAAGGTCATCAAGCAACACCCCTAAACAATAATATAACATGTTATTTTACCGCAACCTCGCCAAACAAGAGAAGAGTTGCATAATAGAAAAATCACATCATCCAAAATTTGACATCAGAAGCCAATAGAGGTTCCATAACCAAATTTGATTAAAACGCACTTGCACTACCTACGAAGTTCTAAATAAGTTGTAGAAGAAATGAAGTTATCACTTGCGCAATAAATCATCACAGAAAAATTAATAATGGACATCTCAAAGCCAAATGTGGATACTTTCATTACTTACCACCCCGCAAACCACCATAAATGAAGATCAAGTCACCCACAGCAGCAGCTGCATGCCTACAACGCCTTGTTAACTCAACTGCAGCATCCCCACCGGCAGCATCTGCACTGTATCTTCCTGTCCTAGGACTGGTTACAACTGATTTTGTATCACACCAGATGCCTGCTGCGGTATCCAACACTAAAAAAACAGTAGAAAACAGTAAAGTTTTTATTGTTCAAGTTGAGAAATTCCATATAAATTAAATATAACAATTACAAAAACATAAAAGCTAAAAAGTAAAACCATATTGGTCATATTTCTAATGAGTGTAAAACCATGAAGTATAATTTAATACGTAGCTAGTATCACAATCCTTTTTTTTACACCCAGCGTCCTCGGGGCCCACCTCCCTTATAAACCAAGTCATAAGTATTTCTTCCTTTTAATGCTCTCTTCTTTTTTTTAAAGTTCTGTTTTTGTTTTTCTTTTCTCTCCCTCTGGGGGATTGTATCTCTGAACAATTCTCTTCCTTTTTATCAATCAATGAAAAGTTTGTTTCTTGTTAAAAATAATATCTAATAAAAATTGGAGCATGAGTAGGGAAAAACAAGAACCTGCAATGCTTGATGAATCTTCCACCATACGGCCGCCACCAAGTGCTCCTCCAGAAACATGGAGTCGTGCATTTACAAAGATCTGAAAGAATTACAAACGCATGTCCAGACTTCCCATAGTGTACAGAGAGGCCAAAATCAAAAAGGACAAAATAAATCTTACAGCAGCATGTTGGTATCTTGCAGATGGTGAGACACCAGGAGCAATTGCCCATTCCCAACGACCATCTCTGTGTTTAGCTAGCCCATAGGCACTTGCCAATGGCTAAAAAAAGATCAGAAAATGAACTAAGTATAATATAAAATTAACATATATAATGCAACATGGGTAGCATAATCCAATAATATAAACAGAACACATGGAACATTCATGACAGCATAAAACCTAAGAAAAATAGTTAACAACGGGATTAATTCAATCCTCCCTTATGTTTTTTCGTATCTTCATTTTTCCTTTTCTTTTCTTTGTTTGAATTAACATACAAAGATAGAACAAAACTGAAATAGAATAAAAAGGAATTAATGGACGTTATTGCACCAAGCTATGCACTTGAGAATAGAGAATATGTCTGTGAGTTGACACAAGCAGAACACTCTAAGACTTGCTGGATACGCCTCAAACACATGTTGCCACAATAGATATATGCCGAAATGAATACAAGCTGAATACTTGTAGGAAACCACATGTTGACTAGTAAGCACAAATTACGATGTTGCCACAATAGATATATGTCAAACTGAATACCAGTTGAATACTTGTTGGACACCACTTGTTGACACTAGTAAGCACAAATTACGTATTAGAGACTCACGACCAAGTAGGCATCGTACCTTTTTTTTTCTTTTCAAAAAGGAAACAAATTTTCATTGATAGATGAAAAGAAATAAGATATTCGAGTTAATAACTCCTAATATTAGACATCAATCCACACAAAAAAAAAAAAAAAAAAAAAAAAAAAAAAAAGCAAAAATAATAAANACTATAGAAGGATTGACACTTTTTAACTCACCACACTGTTTGCATCCCTTCCTCCACATAGCAGAAGAAGACCATCAGAGCGGGCACTTGCAGTTGCATACCTAATTAAGGTATTAAAGGCTAGATTAGGGATAATCTGATAGCATCCACAGAAAATCATACAGAGCCAAAGGGTAAATAGTAAAAGGAAGTTCATACTTTCCAACAATAAAATGATCAAAATTAATTCCATGGTTCAAGCACAACCTCAAAATAAATAAATTTTAAAGAAAATGGAACTTTGCACAAGCCAGCTTAAGCTAGGAGACAATTGCACCCTCCAACTATAGATAACATTTTCGCCCTCACGTATTCTAATTGATCCATTAACCATTCAAACATAGCAAAGTGCTAACATTAGACCTAATCATTAATGACCTTAAACTCTACATCGCAGTTATTTTTACTTAGTTTCAAAGAACTCCATTTGAACATCTTACCCCAAACGTACCTACCTTATCCAAATCCCAATCTTAACCCCAAATTTTTTTTAATAATTATTATATATTTATTAGGCAATTCACCATCACCAAACTCGACCCTTATCTTCAAGGCCTTGGTTTGAAAGATTTGCAAATCTTTTCAGAGCTTGTCTTTTCCTTTTCTTTTTTTTATTTCAACCCTGGTACACCTTGTCACAAATAATTATAGGCAGACATGCATACAAGTGTAAATGAGATGCAGAGACATTTATTAAGTTAAAAAATATGTGGGGATGGGGATTTGAACATCTAACCTCCTGGTCAAAGGATATATACCTTATTCAATTGAGTTAAGCCTAAAGGATATATACCTTGACCAATTGAGTTAAGCTCATATTGACAATTTTATTGTAATTCCTTGGGATTGGTGCATTCTTCTCACTCTTTTGTAAATTTCATGCACGAACGAATTGTTTCCTTTGATATATATATAAGAGACAACTTCAATGATGTTTGAAATTTACAAAAGGGACATGACCATGATGCTTACAAAACACCTCCCCAATTTACAACGAGGGAGGTAGCAAAACTATAAGACAATTTACCCTGGGGGGGGGGGGGGGG
>NW_019268541.1:1978586-2014534 GCF_002738365.1 Cucurbita moschata
GGGGGGGGGGGGGGGGGGGGTTTGTTTTTGTTGATTGAAACAAGAGAGAATGGGTAAACTTACATGCAAGGAGGTGGACCCTCGCCTTCAGGTTCTAACTTACGCCATTCATAAGGCTTGGCAGCTGTATCCAGCGCCCATACATCAGTCAGTGGCCGTTTTCCTGAGTAGTGCAATCAAATAGTTAAACAAGATTCATCTAAAATAAGATAATAGCTAAGTTACGAAAGTTTCCATATGAACCAACCAAGTGAATTATGGCGTAAGCGGTGGCTATGACATATATGGAAAAAAGAATATTGGGTGGTTTACAAAGTGAAAAGAATATCCAAAAAACCTTTGATGGAACATTATAAAGCTTAAAGATACCTTTGACAGATTCTTTTCGATTAGGGTAGGCAATGGCAGGAATACGCCCTTTTGGAGTGATAGATATATGGGTGGAAAATTGTTCATTAGCCCTAAGGTTTACAAAGTTTTTTTTAAGTTCCAGGGAGAAAGATATGTTGATTTTGTAAGCATATCAAGAAGATTCTAAATCATGGTAATTTATCATAATTCAAGAGAAGAAATCTCAGAGATGAGAAAATAAGTGAATTTTCTAAGCTTTTACACGGATTTGAGGGTGTTCCAATTACGAGATAAGAAGATAAAAAGGTGTTGGTCTCAAAAGATGCTGTTAGAATAGTTTCCATAAAGTCCCTTTTTAAAGAATTTGTTGATTCTCCACCCACATCTAAGTTGCAATGTGAAGACATCCGACAAAAGTGAGTATTTAAATGACTAGTCCTCATGGAAGGTCTAAATGTGACTAAAAGATTTCAAGGGAGGTGACCCTACTTGGTCAGAAAGGCGTCAACACATTTTTGAGGCAAACAAGAAAGTTGAGAGGAAAGATTTGAACAAATCAAAAACCATATAGGTTCTTGGTATGCTTTTATTTGTAAGAGTTTAGCAGTTACTACCCCACAACACTGCAAAACATCAAACATGCCAAAGGACTCCCAAAGTAATTTCTTCTTGTTGACTCATTGAGGTGCTTCCTTATGCTATTCCTAAAGAAATTTAAGGGAGTTTCTTTGCATTTATTCTGTACCTCTTTTAATGCCAATAATATGGTTTCTTTTGTTTGTACTCCATCTAAAGCGATGCAGCCCATTTGAACAGGTTCAAAGTATAGTTCCTTGTATACATTTTCAAAACATTAAATATAAATTATGAAACATTGGACAGTGTGTGAAATTTTAAGAATTTATTGTAGCAACAAGAATGAAGGAGTGGATTGAGAAACTTGTGGTCCTTATATTTGCTTATAAAGTGAAAAATAGAAAAGAACCCTCTAAGCATGTTCTTATTTAAAAAATAAATAAAAAGAACATTCTGAACTTGTTATCTAGGCACTATAAGGGCCAAACATCTTGGCACTTCATATCCCTTCTAAATTAAAGCTCATTGATGCGTAACTCAAGAACCTCTTAGTCGACCTCTAACACTATCAAGGTTCTTCACAAAGCTTAAGAAATACAGAAATATCGCACACCACACCTCTTGTTGGTACACGACTCTCAACAGCCCACTCAAGGGTTCTCATAACCCCATTGTCCGATAAAGCATGTCAAACATACACCTCCACAAACTAAAATAAAAGTATTCTTCTCTGTCTCAACCTTTACCAAACACGTGACTAAGGAAGTCAGATTATAACCTAGTAACACATGATACGGCATATGGCATCTTGACTCAACTTACATGGAATCTCAAAAAGTAATAGCAAAAAATAAAAAAAAATAAAAAAGCAATGGGCTTCTCAAGAAACAATAAATAATAAACTACATTCATTTAAGGTGAGACAAAGTGACTTGCCATCATTGCCGCCAACTACCATGAGGTATCTTTGTCCAACCAAAGCCATTACATGTCCATAACGTGCCCCTGGGCCACGACCATGCACAGCAACCCTACAGGATTTGGAACAATCTATTATTAGATCAAACATAAAAAATAAAAAATAAAAAATAAAAAACAAACAAACAAACAACAAGAAAGAACAACTACAAAATTCTAACCTGTGCCATCTTGGACGATGCTGCGTTAGGTCAAGGACATGAAGATCCTCAGAAGATAAACCAGCGGGACCAATTCCACCCTACATTGAAATAAAGGGGCCTAAATAAATTATAATATTGATCAATAAATCTAAAACGTGATTCCGCATGTGATGAGAACTTAAGTGGGATTATTTGACAGAAAGATACCTGAATAACTACCATTGTTCCCACAGCAGTAGCTACATGAGCAGCCCTTGGGGTGGGTGGTTCTCCAAGTGGAGTAACCCTAAAAAAAAATCCATCGACTAAAGTAATGCATTGAGAAGTAAAAAAGGAAACAAGTTGGCAAGAAAATAGCATTCTCTAAAGCTTACCTGGACCATTTATTTGTTAAAACATCATAACAATGCACATCAGCAGTGGCACCAGCTAATCCTGCTCAATTAGTGGCACAAAATTGTCAAGCATAACGGTAGAATAAAATAAGAGAAAAATGCTATTAAAAATCATCACTATAGAACCCCATAAAAAAATCCCGAGTAAACTTACAGATAAAATTAAGGGATCAACGATAGATGATCCTTTGGTTTAAAAATTCAAATCAAATTACAAGAAGAAAAAAAAAACACTTTCTACAGGTCAAATTTCATGTTCCCTGCACTCAACACAAGCCTTAACCATATGTGTTAACAGGGAAGCCCGAAGGCTGTTCCACACCCTGTCAGGGAGATACCAACCATCTCTCCAAAATTATCTGCAGACTAGAATAAAAGAACAAGAGTAGGCGACTCGAAACATTTATATTTCAGAGAGGCTAGTAAGCTAGCGGAATAAACATCATACAAATAGGGTAGAAACATCAATATTAAATCAATAGACAGAGGGTAGAGACCTGACATCATCGATTATTTAAGATAATCTGCAAAAAGTTGTGATGACTTTTGTCGATACCAATAGGTATTCATAGCCATAACTGATTAAGAGCAATATATGCTTTTGGCCGGGGGGGTGTTAAAAAGTGGAAAGGATAAGAAATCTATCCTACACCTGGGCAAGAGAACCATTACAAATCATAATGGTTCCTAGCCATACAATCAAAATTGAGTCAAATGCTCTCGTCAATTTGTGCCTCAAATGTTTCTTGGGATCTCATATTGAAGATATCATGCACACCTTAGCCCAACGTCGGTTGATGACACTAAATAATCAGCACATTCTATAGAACTGGAAAATTGCTTAACCTTTAGTTCTGCATTGATATAAGCTAAGAGCAGAGAAGTAATTCGATCAAATAGCAAGTGGAAGAACAATCATATAAAATGAAAATTGAATAGAGACCCAAAAGGCTGCGTGCAAAATCCATGTTCAGTTTTCACTTGATATTACCACCAAGAAATTCCAGCAAAAAAGCAGTAAGCTTCAGGCAGAAACCCAAAAAGAGGGAGGAGCAACCTAAAAGTAAAATGAAAATAGAAACATACGGATGCCAGCACTTCCGGCGGATGTAGGAGTCCCTGAGGCTGCAGAGTTGCCCTCGAGAGCAGTGGCACCGCCAAACAAGATAAGCCTCGGCCCTACGTATCCCGGAGTCCCATCCTCACCAACAGCACACACCGCAGTCAATGTGTGGCCGCAGCGCGGCCCAGGGCCATCTTCCTTCTTATCCATTAACGCATTCACCACCGAGTACGTTGGCGCATGTCTCGGCCCCAAAACTGGGATTTGCTGAACCTGCGGCGTAGACGACTGCTGCTGTTGGGATGCGGCCGGCGACTGAATTGAAGATCCATTTCCCTCAGAAGTTTGCTCCCCATCCTGGTCTCCCTCCATTTCCGCAGGCGGCGACGCTGTGTTCTGGTCCTGCGCCAGATCGTGATCGACCTCGGACAACATAGAAGAATCGACTTCCATCCCCATCAACCCTTTGATTCAAACCCCTACTCGTAGAGATCCGAACTAAAATTCACATCAAACACCAATCTCCATCAACATTCAAATTCCCAACCCAATCATCCATCCACATGAAATCATCCAACTCCCATCGCCGGAACCCTAGAGCTCGAATCCTCTGTTTCAATCAATCCCAAAAGTAGCGCTACAATAAAAATACAATCCCCGCAACCTTCTCTACCTCTTCACCCGTAATTCCCCCCACGTGATGAAGCTCAGACAAAAAAAAAAAAAAACACAAAAACACAAAAAAATCAAAACTCCGATGACAATCTCAGCGGCCCCTTCAAAGACATACGTACAATACAAAAGTGAGAGAGAGAGAGAGAGAGAGAGAGAGAGATGAGAAACGAATACGATGTTTTCTCTCTCCCAATAAGCCCAAAATCTGCCAAAATTTACCCGGTATCACAATAATGTACATAACAAGAACAACAACAACAACAACACGTCTTCCATGGACGAATACCTGTGCTTTTAGGATAGAATTGAGATCGTAGGAACGTGAGGAATTAGCGTACGGTGGAGGAACAGCAGCCGTGGCGATACGGCGGCGGAGAGGGGGAAATGGAGGACTTTGGTCACCGGAATTACCGAAGACGGGTCCAAGCCTTTTTTTCTTTCCTTCAACAGAAAATTTCACCTCCTACTTCCTAGGTGTTTTTTTTTTTTTTTTTGCCTCAAAATCCGATGGGGCCGGGACAACTATATTCTTACCTCTCCCACGCGCTCTTTCTGGCGCGTGTCACGCCCTTCACACTTGTTGTCCTCTTTCTTCAATTAAAAATGGATGATAAAAATAGTTTTTTTTTTTAAATTTTTTGTTTTAAATTCCCCAATCTAAATACTTTTTTTTTAATTTAATTTAATCATATTTTAGTTATTCAATTTTTTTTTTTATAATTTCTTTGAATTTCCTAGTTATTAATTTTTTTACGATGGTCGGTAACATGAATTAAATAAATACTCAGATTGATGGATTATAAATTTCAGACATATGTTCATCGGGTAAATAAATAATAATTACTAGATAATTTAAAATAAATTATTATTGTAAATAAAATAGCTTCTCTCAAAATGAAATAAAATAAAATTTAAATAAAAATATATATTAATAGATGTTATTCGACTAAATCTATGTGTATCATGAAAAGTACGAGATAATATAACATCAATCAATAAATCAAAAGTTCGATAAAGGTTAGTAATAAATATCGTGATTAAGCTTAATTAACGAACTAATTAGTATTTAACAATGATAAATCCATTTGAATTAGTAAAAAGAATATTTATATGATGTGGTTTAATTAATATAACTAAATTCGTTATGGTTAAATAATTTATGTTAATTCCGTTATTTAGTTCTAGTAAATTCTAGTAATTAATTTTTTTTTTTTGGTTCTTTTAAGAGCTAATTAATTATTTGTTTTAGTTGTTTATTATTAACATAAAAATGTCTATTTTGATCCCGATGATCTTATAATTCTACTTCATTTCAATACAATTTACAATAATTTGATTAATGACACGGTTATCTTGAATAGAATAGAACCAACTCCTCGTCTCCAGCCTTGTTTAGCTGATAGAGGAAAATCTCTCTTCCCTCCCGAACCAACTCCTCGTCTCCGGCCTTGTTTAGCTGATAGAGGGAAATCCCTCCTCCCTCCCGAACCAACTCCTCGTCTCCGGCCTTGTTTAGCTGATAGAGGGAAATCCCTCCTCCCTCCCGAACCAACTCCTCGTCTCCCGCCTTGTTTAGCTGATAGAGGGAAATCTCTCCTCCCTCCCGAACCAACTCCTCGTCTCCCACCTTGTTTAGCTAATAGAGGGAAATCTCTCCTCCCTCCCAAACCAACTCCTCGTCTCCGGCCTTGTTTAGCTGATAGAGGGAAATCTCTCCTCCCTCTCTCGTCCTCGTGTAGGATGAATTTTCAACTCAAGAAATAGACATCTTTAATTAAAATATTTTTAAATTTGTATTTAAAAGCGCGGGTCGTACTCGATTTTCTCCTATTCATGATGAGATGATGAGGTGGCAGTGGTCAAAAATGAGCAACAACGGTCATGAGAAAAATAAAGGAAAGAGTAGAAGATAGTGCGAGTCTTTTTGAAAAAGTTTCCATTTAACATTAAAAAAACAATATTTTAAGAATTCGGATTCAAGTGTTTCATCATGAAGATGTTTTTTTTTTTTCATCCAAACAAGAGTTTGCTAACATATAATCACGTGAAAAACATGCTCCGTATAAAACTCAACTATCAAACATGTTACCTTCAAATCGACGCATCTCTCAAACCGACGGACTAAAACTCAACTATTAAACATGTTACTCTCAAATTGATAGCATAAAACTCAATTATTAAACATGTTACTCTCGAACCGACAACATAAAACTCAACTATCAAACATGTTACTCTCAAACTAACGCATCCCTCAAACCGACGCCATAAAACTCAACTATCATACATGTTACCCTCAAACCGAATGCATAGAACTCAACTATCAAACATATTACCATCAAACCGATGCATCCCTCAAATCGAGGGCATAAAACTCAACTATCAAACATATTACCATCAAACCGATGCATCCCTCAAATCGAGGGCATAAAACTCAACTATCAAACATATTACCCTCAAACCGACAGATCCCTCAAATTGAGGGCATAAAACTCAACTATTAAGCATGTCCTCAAACTGACGACATAAAACTCAACTATCAAACATGTTACCCTCAAACCGACGCATCATCTCCCCGAGCTGACAGTCAATTCTTAAAATGCTCTATTTATATCACAAAACCAAACCGACGCATCATCTCCCCGAGCTGACAGTCAATTCTTAAAATGCTCTATTTATATCACAAAACTCAACTATCAAACATGTTACCATCAAACTAACGCATCCCTCAAACCAACGGCATAAAACTCAACTATCATACATGTTACCCTCAAACCAACTGCATAGAACTCAACTATCAAACATATTACCCTCAAACCGACGCATCCCTCAAATCAAGGGCATAAAACTCAACTATCATACATGTTACCCTCAAACCGAATGCATAGAACTCAACTATCAAACATATTACCATCAAACCGATGCATCCCTCAAATCGAGGGCATAAAACTCAACTATCAAACATATTACCATCAAACCGATGCATCCCTCAAATCGAGGGCATAAAACTCAACTATCAAACATATTACCCTCAAACCGACAGATCCCTCAAATTGAGGGCATAAAACTCAACTATTAAGCATGTCCTCAAACTGACGACATAAAACTCAACTATCAAACATGTTACCCTCAAACCGACGCATCATCTCCCCGAGCTGACAGTCAATTCTTAAAATGCTCTATTTATATCACAAAACCAAACCGACGCATCATCTCCCCGAGCTGACAGTCAATTCTTAAAATGCTCTATTTATATCACAAAACCAAACTAAAAAGCATTTGTGCTACAATGATATTGTATGAATAAGACTTGGCATTCTAACTGCGTAGTTTACAAGCAAGTAATAATAAGATCTGAAACTAGCGTCAGCCTACAACCACAATCTCCCTAGAATTCGCCGGAGCCTAGAAGTGGATGCAGTGCAAATTTTATATGAAATAGAACCAATTAACCTCGCTTTACCGGCCGCTGCACGTATGATTTGTTGGGGTCCTCAGTCTTCAGCTTTGGTGGTCGAGTTTCTCCTTTCTTAGCCTGTACCACACACAAGTTACTCAAATTATGGCGATTTTAATCACAGACATCCGTCTGTATAACACCGCAAACCAAATACATATCATCTTACCTTCTTTCCACCCTTCATAAAATCTCTCCAGCTTGAAACCTGACGACGACATCGAAAAAACGAAAAGCATAAGTGCAAATTCAACTATTTTTTGTATTAAAAGTTCGGTGAAGAAATCAAAGACTCGAAACTCCATGTTCCAACTCGAAGTTGAACATTTAGCATAAAGCTACCAATTCTTCCACGTGCTTGTTGCATTAAACATTCATGCCAAACGCTCAATGATCAACGGTGTCGAATCAGATAATAGAACCAGAAAACCGAAAGCACGAATTCATAAACTTTTCCGTTCTAACCTAGTAATCCCCCATTATCATATAAACAAATTCAAAATATCTTAACCAGGATATGCCTCATTTCATTAAAATGGCATTTCCCGAAGAGAAAATTCGGAATGGTAGTTGTTTCCTTTCCTCCAGAAGCATACCAACAGGCAAAAGTTGCAAATTCTACAGTTTTACAGAACCAAAAGGACAGCATGCATATGAGACATTGTGTTAAATACTAACCCTTTGTTCTCTTGTTCCTTCCCACTGCTCTTCATGCTCACGCTTTTTCTTCCACATTTCTTTTGTTTCTTCTTCATCTTTTTTCAATCTGCCTTCTTCCTCAGAAATCTATATGAAAGAAAAGCAATATAGATAATGAACAATCCTTCCCAAATATTAGAAATTAAAAGAATCCAGAGGAATATGAAATTATCTGAGCGTCCTGCATACCCTCATCTGCATCTTTCTCCTCCTCCATTCTTGATCTGTTAATATTTCTCGAACCTTCAATTTTAGTTCTTGCTTGAATTCTTCTGTACGCTCATACTGTTGCTCGTATTTTCCCTGTGTCAAACCATGGCATAAAAGGTCATGGAAATCAAAATACAGAACTACGACATATACTATACATAAATCATGTGAATACATCAACGGATAGTACCATAATTCCGAGTGTGACAATCAATTGAACCTTTATATAAATTCAAATCCAGTATTTCGTCAGCAAGCTAAATGCATTACAGATAGGGAATGAAGAGCAGTTGGAAGATTTCTCACAAAGACATTACATAGAGGATGGTTAAGCTGCCCTTGTAACAAATCAATCAGGCCAGTTGGAGGAAGAATTTTACAACATGTTAGATGCAAATTATTGTATATAAATATAAGTCTTAGTTAAAGAAGTCGATTAATTACTTTTCCCTTGCCGTACCTTACCTTTATTTATTATTGTTCTTTTTTTAATGCAAAACGATACTTTCATTGTGACAAACGTGACTTTAGTGAACAAAATAACATTCATCAACTTTTCCACAATTTGTTTTTCATTCACAACATGATAAGAGAAAGAAAGACCTCTGTTAATTCACAGATGGAAGCCTTATGATCCAACTCTAGATTTGAACCATAAATGGACTCCATTGATATTGCAATTAGAACATAAAGGTAACAAGAGCATATGAAATGTGGAAAATAAAGGAATTCAGCTAACCTCTTCAACCAATGATTTTATTTTCGAAGCTGTATCTTTCTTCAAATGTTTCTTCCTCTTTGCTAGAAGTTCTTCTGAAGTTCAAAATAAGCACAAGTGAGAAAATTTCTCAACTCCATAGAAAAAATATCTAGGGGCCATGAAGTCAGCGTATCCAGAAATTTAAGGACCTAGGTCATGTAAATGAACCCTTGTAATTAGGAGAACCTTCAACATGTAAGCACAAATGGATGTGGATATTACTGCACCATATATGAGTAAGGTTGCTAAGGCAGGCACTAGGCAAGATACTGAAATGAGTCAAAACCAAAGTCTTTTAAATTAGTGGACTTACACTTAGACATAGACTAGGGTTAGTGTTTAAGAAGAATAATCACGGTAGATTCAATTCAAACTCTTCAGCCATAATTTTGTAAAGGCTCTAAGATTGTAAGATATAAATGATTAGTTTCCATGATATAATGGATAAAAAACTAAACAGAGCTGGATTTTATGATGCTTATGTAACTACTTCAATTTGTGGCTATGGTCTTTTCTGTATTTCGTTTATCAACCAAATTCATTCCTCACAAAAAAGAAAAAAAAAAACTGCATGTTGAGAAGGTTAAAATTTTCTTCGCCGAGTAGTTTGAGGCTTTATTTAATATGGTGTAATCTAAATACGCAAAAACATCAATTTCCCTAACTCATATGGAGGCAATGCAATCAAGAAACTTTGTCAACTAAAGTGCAATGCAATGGTAAGATATAGATATGGGTAGGCACAAATTTTATTCCCCGCCTATAGTGCGTGTAGCCCCATTCTTTTTGTTATCTCACTAAAAGCATTAGATCACTTGCCTTTTGCTGCATTGACTTGGCTAAGAATATAACCCCTTTCCTGCTCATCAAGTAATAGCTGCTGGGCTTTTGCCAATGCTGCCAAGCATCAACAAACTGATATTAGTTGGATATTACATGCGCGGACAGTTAAAATAAAATCTAAATCGCCTTGAATGCAAAACATTAAAGGAGACAAAAGTAATATCATAAGTCAATATACCTGCAAATGCTTCTTTCGACTGTGGATGCTTACATTTATCAGGGTGAACCAGCAATGATAACTACAAATAATTAGGCATTTTAAAGTGAATTCGCCGAATCTCAAGGGCACATGTACTTATAGAAACAGTCCTGTTCAAGACCAGATTTCATGCAAAGCAATTACCTTACGATATTGTCTTTTCACCTCTTCTGGAGTTGCATCAAATGGTAACTTCAGATACTCGAAGGGATTCAATTTGAAGCAGGACAAGATCCTAGAGAGAAAAGTCTCCCAAACGTTACAAAAGATAATACCAACACCATAATTGTGGATAGTACATGAAAAAAGATTTGATTATATTACAAGCAAGACAGAGAATTTTGATATAAATTAAACTTAAACCAGAACTTCTAATTCAAATAATCAACATTCAACATAGTATCAACAGAATTAAGTACAAAAGCAGGAACGAGGTACCCTTGTTGGACATAGAGGCAAAAGAAGATTCCCAGAAAAAAGCTATTCAATTGGATTAATTTTAAAGGAAAATAAATTAAATAGACAAAGATGATTATAAGAAAATTTAACGAGTCTATCAAGTAGAAACATTGAAACATCAGTCCCCAACTTCCCAACCATATCTTCTCCAACCTTAATTTATATTTTCCTCTCTAATCACTCGATGTACAAGCTATTTATAATTAATTGTTATGATATTGGGTCTCACAACACTTTCCCTCCTCGGATGGACGTTGATTTCTATGTTTCCCTTATCTGAGTCCAATACATGATACCATTTTTTTAGATCAAGCTTTCATTGAGAAAAGAAAGAATATAGAATGGCATACAAAAACCAACCCAACAAAAGGAGCCCTTCAAACTACAAAAGTTACTCCAATCCAAAATAATGAAATCTAAATGATAATTACAAGAATACGTAACCGATCTCTAAGTTTTCCTGAGTACAACAAGTGGGGGATGGGAATTTGAATTGTGCTCTCAAATGAAGGAGTACATGTCAATTATTGCCGAGTTGGGCTCACTTTGATAATTGATCTTAAAATTTTAATTCTATCTTATTCTCCATGCTTCCTTATCCCACCCTAAAAAGTGACAGAAAGATGTTATGGAGGCAGGTTCCACATAAATTATGCCTCAGTTTCGTGAAACCAAATAGACTGTTACAAATGAGCAAAACATTTCCCAAATGATTTTTTTTTTTTGCCCATGAGAAACCAGCTTTCATTAAGAAAATGAAAGTATAAGAAACAAACAAAATTATGAGGCCTTAATATTCAATATTAAGCTGATGGCATGTCATGTTACTTCCTTTCAGTAGGCTGAAATGTTGTCAATGACATTGAAGAAAAATAATCTTTCCAGTATTTTCATGTAAAAAATGGCTGAACTCAACTTGTCATAGCACTATTGTTGTTTAACTCCATACTTGAAAAAAATATAAGTAACCACATTCATTCAAAGGGGAATGATCAACTTCATCCTCCATCAATCCTAGCTTAGATTCTCACTTACCAACTCTTTTTTGTTCAAAATCCCAAGCAAAACCGCTAAACATTTGGAGAAAATGCTTCCAGTTGAAAGATTTGAAGGAGTCATGAGAGCAATACATTTAGGTAATGGTTGGCTTGCAAGAATGAGAATAAGAATTAAAACCAGAATCCTCATTTTCTTGTTAGTTTACTCTGCTTGTGATAGAATTCCTTTTTCTCACATTCCCTGTCCCGGAGTCTCCATTCTTCATTGGCATGATGATGATATTCTGTTTGCCAATCTCCCAAAAATACCACAAATGGACGTGACTCCAAACACACTTAGACACATGTCGAGACAAAATTAGACTTTCCAGAAGACGAACAAAACACAAACTACATAATCTCAAATTCAAAGTCTTTGACATTCTCCAAGGAAAATTTTCAAATAGGTTTTGTGGTAAAAGTAATAAGGCAGGGGATGAATCATGATAACAGAAAATCTATAACTTAATAGAAACTGCAATATAAGAGAAGTTCCCCACTAAATATCTTCTAACTAAAGAGTGACTAACAGGAGGTATTTAAAGCAGGGAGAAACCGTAGATTCTTATTCTAAGATCCAAGAAGGGGTGTCGATCTATATTTCATGGTTAGGAAAGATATAGAAGCGGATGAGAAATCCTCTAGCATAGCGATAGAGATAATAGAAATTACAAAAGATATGCCTGTCTAGAGTACATTAATAGTGCGGATTGATGCAAACTTAACACCAGAATACAACAATCTAGCTATTTTAAGTCATGGATTTAATTTTTCTTTTATCTTGGACGGTGTAACAGAGGAATCTGTATGGTATCTACAACTTTCCACGTACCAGCCATTTTCCCTTAGATTGTATATGCTCGTTACACCAAATTTGTGCCACAAAGACTCTTTACTCCGCAACCATTTTGCACAGATGAAATCTCTATCGAATGTTCCACCCTTTCGTACTAAATTCCATCATAAATCCATCGGGGCCAAGTAATTTATACAATCCTATGTCTATAATTGCTTCTAAACTTCCTCTTCAATGACCAGTTACGCCAAATTAAAATATGAGATTGAATCCCAAGAATGGCCCCATAAGCTTCTTAAAGAAATCCATAAATTTCTCCTATTAGCTTCATCATCAAGAGATTAAAAAAAAGGAACTTATTCCATCCACGGACGAAACTTTTGCAATGGAGTTTCTTCGTCTACATGACACCAACCTACGAAACAGAGTTGAGTTCTTATCACCATACTAACTATCTAAGTTGGCATTTCTGTCTCCAAAAGGATTCCATACAATAAAAAATCCACCCAACGGGCAATCCCATTGGCTAAGGCCCAGGGTCCCTTGATATCTCCAACGTCTAGGGCCTTGGGCGAGGAGTGCAATTTTTTCAGAACAAAAAATCCAATCTAATCCAAGTGTTTACAAAGCATCCCCTAGCAATACTAACACAGATTCTCATTTCCAATGAATGCGACCAAGAGAAATAATTCCCAAAAATAAATCCTCACGTTAACCAAGTGAACTCAATTCTAATCATCAAGCATTACAAGATCCAAGTAAAGACAAACAACAAACAACAAATTCGCACACTCCTAGATAAGGAACTAAAAATCACTACCATACCGATGATAGACCGTGTGAAAACCCCCACAAACCCTAATAGCTCTTAACTAAAATCAATGCCATACACCACCAAAACATGAGAAGAAAACGATGCTTGGGGATAACAAAATCGAGAGAAAGAGAGGTGAGAGACCTGATAACTTCGTTATCTCTTTCAACTTCGCTAACTTCGGCGAAGAAGGTCTTGAGCAACAAGTCCTCCTCGGCGGTGGAGGTGGATTTATTGGGGTCACCCATAAAAAAGCTGCGTTGTGTTTGAGTTTGCAGTTGAATCGGTGAGCCGAAATTGAATCTCCTTCTGCCCAATTCTGAAGGTATCGGATCAAGCTCGATTGGGAGTACCTGAGAAGAAGCTGTATGGTTGAAGACGATGAGGGAAAGGGATGGATTGTGAGAAACTCGGAAAATCCGACACCTGAAAGCCACAATCCATCCAATTCGAGGAACTCAGGTTACGTTTTAAAAAAATATTTAAAAAATAATATATACACATACGTGTATATATATATATATATATGTATATATATGTATATGTATATGTATATGTATATGTATATGTATATGTATATGTATATGTATATGTATATGTACACATTTGTTTCTTTAATATATTTTTTTTGCTAAATCGATAGTTTATGGAACTTGGTTGGTGTTGAGACTTATCCCGATAAGGAATCAAACTATGGGAAGGCTATGACACTAAATAATAAAGAATCACTGTAAGGGGAGTAAGATTCGGATTACTTTGTTGATCAAATATCTAAAGGCAAAAACACTTGTTTGAGATTCGAACCACTCCACAAGCAAGATCGATCATGTCTAGCTTGAATGATTCTTCTTCATCGAATATCTCAAGGCAAGAACACTTGTTTGAAATTCGAATCACTCCACAAACAAGATCGATCATGTCTAGTTTGAATGATTCTTCTTGATTAAATATCTCACGGCAAGAACACTTGTTTGAGATTCTAATCACTCCACAAACAAGATTGATCATGTCGAGCTTGAAATGATTCTACATGCAACCTAAACCGCATAGAATTGCAAATAAACTTAATCTTTTGGCTGAAGAAAGCACAAATGCTCATTTTACTCTATTTTCCAAGTCTCCCTACAAATATAAGACTTTATATAGCTTCAAAATGAAACTCTAAACCTTACATAGACGAGAGTTGGTAACATTCCTATTTTATGACCATAATTAGCCAATATGTATCTATGACTATAATTAACCACCGTGTAAAGGTAATTTAAAGTAAATACATTAATAAAATATAAAACCCTTGATAATCCACCCAAAATTTATAACAAAATTAATTATTCTTCAATGCGCGGCATAAATTGAATTATCTTTTGATAATTTCAAAAACATTTTCTTCACATCTTCGTTGAAGTTATTGTATGATTGATGTCTCTTGGTTCATATCATATTCTTTTCAATATTAAAAAAAAATACAAAATTATTCTTAAATACTGGAATTGCTATTATAAATGTTTTATCTGTGGGGAATCCTCATTTATACGGGAACACGAGAGGGAGTTGAGAAAGATTTTTCGTCTCGCCTAAAATATAAAATAAAAACTAAGATACCAAATTAATGTATTAGTAAATAAATAAATTTATATTTTAAATTTGAGGTTTTGTAATTAAGTTGAATATTTATTAAATATTATATTTTATTTTATTTATGAAATATTATTGAATTTATTAGGATAATTTTATATTAATATAAATTATATTTATTAAAAAATTATCCAGTGTAATTCAACCTTTCTTAAAAATAAATAAAAAATTTAGTCCAAGTCTTTTTCATTTATTTTTAATTTTGTGTTAAATATTTACTATTTAATCTCGCAAAATCTTATTCATTCATAATTTATATTATACTATAAAAATTTAATTTTAATCACGCTTAAAGCTTAGGGGTGTTTATACCATTCGATAAGAGTATTTATTGCAAATGAGACTCGAAGGTTCAGATGTATAGTTAATTAAAAAATTAACGGAAGAAGAAAATATTTTATTTTAATTTTAAAGTTAAATTAATAAAAATAAATAAATTTTTATCATTTTCAAATATTTTAATAATATTTTTTAAATATTATTACCAAAAGTATTAAAAAAATATTTTTGAATTTTCTAAAGTTTCATAATTAAAAAACTTTTACGGTACCGTTTAGTACTCTTAAAAATAATGGAAAATGAAGACGATTTATGAGACGTAGGTAAAAGTTTTCCGTCCATATATCGATGGTAAGAACATTTTTAACGTTTTTTTATTGATGATAAACGGTTTCTGTCTATATATTGTCCACTCTTAACATTTTTATAGTTAAATTTTGTTTTTATTGTAGCTTCAACGAGTAGACTTAAATAGTTAACGCTATTGAAGACAGTCAGTGAGGTGAAGTTATATTACCACCAAGTTGCTCGGTGACCTATTTCATTAGGAACCACAAGTTTTTGGTCTTTCGCAATCCCACCAATTTTCGGATCATCTTTCGTTCAACGTGTAAAATATTCAAACCCTAACCAATGTTTTTAGGCTGTTGAGTTAGAGAACGACCTGTTTGAATCGACCTTTTAAATATTTAAAAAACTAATTCAAGTTGACCTTCAATTTCGAAGACAATAATAGAACGAGATCGTCAACTTTAGTAGGCTTAAAACGAAGTTATGACAAGCAGGTCGGGAACCTAATTCTTAAGTGTGAGTCAAAAGGGGACCGAGAGGAAAGAAGAAAATATTTTTTAAAATATTTTAAAATAATAATTAAAAATACTTTTCGTTCAATTTTCTTTTTTTAAAGAAATTGAAAAATAATAAAGGAAAAACAAAAAAATGTTTTTTATTTATTATTATTTTTTTACTTTCATATTTATCTACCGGCCTCGGTCTCACTGTTTAAAGAATATATTAGGGAAATGTTTCTACATCTTTATAAGAAATGTTTCGTCTCTGACCAGCGTGGGATCTCACAATCCACTTCTCTTGGGACCGAGTATTCTCGTTGGCACATCGCTCGATGTCTGGCTCTGATACTATTTGTAACAATCCAAGTCCACCGCTAATAAATATTGTCCATTTTGACCCGTTACTGACCCATTATGTATTGTCATTAACCTCATGGTTTTAAAACGTGTCTACTAGGGAGAGGTTTCCACACCCTTATAAAGAATGTTTCGTTCATCTCTTCAATCGAGATCAGTGACAAACTATTTACTAAATTTTCTCGTTTGTACCAGTATGATTTTTTCACATTTTGTTTATTTAAATTGATTTTATTTATTTATTCTCCCACAACTAGCTATGTCAATAATTTCATACATTGTTAAAGAAAAACACTATAATAAACCTTTTATAGTGTTTTGTATGACAACAACAGGTTGTAGGCCGGTTCGGGGTTTTCCTCCGTCTTCTCTGCAGGTGTTCGAGGGCGTCTGGCATTGGCTGAGCGTCGAGGGCTTCGTTGGTTGACGACTCGGTGTAACATGGGGAACGTAATTCCCCGATCCTCGTAGAATTTTCAGCGACTGAATATTTTATTTATTTATTTTGATAAAACAGGACGTTACATTCTCGAGCTATCAGTTTATCGTACAATGTTCATAACTAATATTAACGAAAAATTTATATAACACATCCCCATAATAATCAAAACTTTTTTTTTTTTAAGTTTGAAAATTTTATAATTCCAAGAATTGAATTAAATTTAATAAAGTCATAAATGACATTTATTAATTAAAAATAATAAGAAATAAAAGTTTGATAAAAAGTCAACAATATATATATATATATATATATATATATCCAACGCCGACGTACCCTACAAACACTTAACTTTTCCACCTTATTCATTACAATAATTTTCTCCACAAAAAAAAAAAAAAAAGTCAAAGTTTTGGACTTTCCATTAAATTGCTCTCTTTCTCTCTCTCTGTCCTTTTCAAACCCTTTAAAAAGTCTTCCCAATTCTCTCTCTCTCTAAATAATTGACCGACAAGTCGAGAAATTATTCGAGAGAGCTGAAACAATGTTACTGACAATTTTATATCGTTGAATGTATAAAGTAATATGCTTCCAACCGGACATGTTGTGAGATCCACGGTTTGTTGGAGAGAGAAACGAAGCATTCCTTAAAAAAAAAAAAGTTTAAATTTCTCTCTTGTAAATGCATTTTAAAGTCATGAGCTGACGATAATAGGTAACGGACCAAAACCGACAAGCGGTGGACTTGGTCTGTTAGAAGTGTTGTTTCCCAGCGGTGGGATTGAGCTGTTACACGTGTTGTTTTATTAAATAATTTTTTTATGGTAACATCTTTAACCTGAATTCGATACCCGATGTCCCCAACATTCCCTTGCAATATGACCACGTTACATATTTGTGATGCCTCACATTGGTTTGAGAGGAGAACAAAACGCCATTTATAAGGGTGTGGAAACCTTCCCCTATGAGACGCGTTTTAAAGCCTTGAGAAGAAGCCCGAAAGAGAGCCCAAAGAGGATAATATCTACTAGCGGTGGATCTGGATCGTTACAATATTTGTCTAGAATTGCTTATACGAGTGAAAACTATCCCCACAAATCAACACGAGTTTTTTAGTCTATTTTGTCCGCACTCACATATATTCTAAAAAATTTCACGGAGGTCACTAAACATAGAATATCTCAAAGCTAAGCATATTTGAAGAGTTGGAATAACGTGACTAATAATTTCATATACGGTCAAATGTTTAAAAACTATATTTTAATTAATTTTTATCATAACATTTATTAGACTCGATAGGTTTTGAATGAAAAACGATTATTGGACGACGACCCGATTGAATGAATAACTTTTCCGAATTTAAGACGCTATCTACCCCATCTCTATTCTCCTTCACTCACCCATATAAAAGTCACAAACAAGCGATAAAGCCACAACCAAGCCATGCCCGAAATCGAGGTTCCTTCCGACTTTCTGTGCCCGATTTCTCTACAAATCATGAGCGACCCAGTGACGATATCGACCGGGATCACATACGATAGAGAGAGCATAGAGAAATGGCTCTTGTTTTGCAAGAACTGCCCGGTGACAAAGCAGCCACTGATCGGTACAGATTTGACGCCGAACCATACGCTGCGTCGGGTGATTCAAGGGTGGTGCTGTGTCAACGCCGAGCACGGGGCGGAGCGGGTCCGAAGCCCTAAGGGTGAGGGTGATGGAGGGCATGTTGTTAAGGTGATCCTTAAGGAGGCAATGAGAGGTAGAAGCTCAAGGCTTGAGTGCCTGAACAAATTGGAAGCTTTCTTGGCTGAGACTGAGAGGAACAAAATCTACTTGCAGGCAAGCATTCATACTATTTAATTTTCATTTTTCTTATTTTTTTATTAAAAAAATCTTATTTTTCTCCGATAATATTTAAAGGATTAGGGTTAGATCCACGGGATTGGAGAGGAAAACGGGATTAGGGTTAGATCCATGGGATTGGAGAAAAAAACGAAACATCGTTGTGCAAACTTTTTAAAATCGTGAGGCTGACGATGATACATAACGTGCTAAAGTGAACAATATTTGTTAGCTGTGAGCTTGAGTTGTTATAGTTAGCCCGATTTCAAAAATAAAAACAACTCTGAATTTAAAAAAAAACTTATTTTTCGATCATATATTTTAATTATATTTTATTTTTGAAATATGACGGGTAAATATTTTATTTTATTAAATAAAAGTTTATATAATTTTATTAAACTAATTTATTGAGAATAATAATTAAGATTTATTACTAGTGGTATAACTCGGCTCGTGCTATTGTCTATCGCGTTTGAGCTGCAAATGGTCTCTGTCTTCTCGTACGTTTAACACACAATTTTTAATTAACTAAAACATCTACTATCGATTCGGTAATGGAACATTATGATCGACAATATGTTTAGGATGCTCGATCCATGGAGTTCTTAGCATCAATGTTGAACAATCCCGAGGATGGGAATGAGGATGTCATTGTAGAAAAAGCTATAGAAATCATTTCGAACATCAACTCACCCACGACTCTCCTCGAGCATCTCTTAATCCGAAACTCTAACCTCATCGATGTCGTAATCTCCATCGTTGCCGTGACCAAAACCTCGAGATCCCGAGCGGCCGCCATAGCCTTCCTAAGCTCCCTCTACTCCATTTCCGACCAAACCCACAAAACCTTCACAAAAGACGATCTCTTCATCCAACTCTCAAGAGCCTTAAACGACCAAATCGCCATAAAACCCACCCTCAAAATCCTCCTCCACTTGGCCCCATTTGGTCGGAACCGTATCAAAGCCGTGAAACACGGTGTCGTTTTCGACCTCGTCGAGCTGCTTTTGAACTCCACCGTTGGAAGAGAATGCGAGTTGGCAATTATGGCCATGGACCAGCTTTGTGAATGTGCTGAAGGTCGGGCTGAGCTGCTCCGACACGGAGGAGGGATGGCCGTCGTGGCGAGGAAGATTCTTCGAGTGTCGAATTTTAGCAACGAGAAGGCGGTTAGGATTTTGTACCATGTTTGTAAGAACAACGTTGGGAATTTCGGAGTTGCTGAGGAGATGGTGGAGGTTGGGGCTGTTGGGAAGCTTTGTTTGATGCTTCAAATTGGTGGAAGTTTGAAGACTAATGAAAGAATCAAGGAAATTCTTCATTTTCTTCGATGCATTTTCAAGGGTACGAAGTGTGTTCTCGTTCTTCCGTCCGGGTTTGATCGGTTTTAGTTAATACACTCGTTAATTGATTGAATTTGTTAATTGTATGTATACGATGAAGCGTCCAAAACAAAATTATTCAATGAAGCTATTAAGCTATGTGATTGTTTTTCGATAATCATTGACTATAGGTTCGAAAATCTTCTACGTCAACGATTATCTTTATTCTCCTCGCTATTCTTATTAAAACAAAAATGATTGTTCGTCACTCGCTATTCTCCTTGCTCTAGTGTGGTCGTGGTAGTAGATTATTTTTGTCTCGAAAACGAAGGAGCAAATCGAGAGAGATTCTTTTGTCCAAGATAGAACAAATTTTCACTTGACGACGTAGGGTGACAACTACGATGGTTTACGAGAATGGAGGAAGTGATGATAGAAGGTATCGAGGAAGGTGATCCAACTACGTCAACTACGATCGTCGGACGAGGGTGGTAGAATGAGAAAAGGGAGAGAAGGGCATATCGTTAAAAATATTTAATTAACGTATCTTCTAGAGCACTCTAACACCAAATTATGCAAATGAAAGTAACAATTTTTTTAAAAAATTGCTAGGAGATTTGAATCTATAATCTTTTAGTCTCAGATGAACAATACTCTTGTATACTAGAAATTTAACAACTAAAGATATCTCGTTCTTGTTCTTGAGAGTTTATTCGAAATGATGGTTCGAGTGCTTAAAAATATATATATATTTTTTGTACTTAAAAGATCATTTCAAACCGAGCGTGACTCGTACAAATAGAATAAAAATTGGGCTTCAAGTGAAAATAGGCCCAAAATGGAAAATAGGCCCATGGTCTAAATGGAAAATAACTGGGTCGGGTTGACCCAATAAAAAAAATGTGAACTCACGAACCAACCCAGTTTTCGGTTTTCAAAAAATTCAACTTTTGGATTAGGTAGTCCGAGTTAGCGGGATTACTGGATCAGCTTGGATTAATTAAAACTATAAAAATTGGGTTGTAGTTAGAATTTTTAAAAAAAATCTAAGATTCAGATCTATTTGTGTTGACTTTTTTAGTTGGTCGGTCCAACCCGATCAACTAGAAAATAGAGTTACAACACAACCCTACTTTTAAGATTATTATGAAAATCTTAAGAATATTTGACTTTTGTCATCGATATTAGTAATGCATCGTGACTTGTGAACGTTTGATATCTGAATTTTATGAGATTTTAGCTATTAACGTAACATGTATTATGGATAAGTATGTTTCTTAAAATAATTATAAAAGAAGAAGAACACCCCGACAATCCAACCCAACTCGAAAATAGAGAGGGTTGGGTTGGATTGAAAAATTCTTTTTCAGGTTGCTCGAGTCACCAACCCAACCATTCGAAAATATCTGGTTGGTCCAAAAAATTTCCCGAACTCAATCCGTATACACCACTCCATACCGAACAGATTAGTTTTGACCGATCAAAATCTTTGAACACTATAATCGATATTTAGAAAAAAGGAAAATCAACACATTGAAGTTTGGACTTAGGCAACTTAAATGATTAAATGAAGCTTAATTATTGATTAACCAATGATTATTAATCTCATCGTGATCCACAAAGTCATTTGATTATAATTAAATATCCATATAGTTCCAACCAAAATGGATTGTCACAATCATCCAATACAAAGTTGTAGTAATATAATAATTTTATACAATGGATTAAAACGTTGGAAGTTATATATATATATATATATATATAGTTGTGAATTAAGAAATTAAAATTGCTTTGACCACATTTAAAAATCACGACATGTCGATTGGATCGGTAATGTCCTATGTTTAGGATTCAAAATTCAGATTGGACATTTGATGACTCCTACATTCTCGTGTAACATGGTCACGTTACTTACTTCTCGTTTCTAAGAGTGAAAGTTTTATCCCCCACAAACCAATACGGGTCATTTTAACATGTTTTGTCTTCACTCACGTGCTTAACTTTGGAGTTTTTATGATTGAGTCGTGGAAAAAGATGCACATTGTTGGTATGGGTAAGCACTTTTGATTTTTAAAAAACTTTCGTAGGCATTCTATTCTTAGGATCGCTCTTATTTGAATGTATCATTTCTTTACTCGAGTGTTATATGTCCACTAATTTTTGCCATAATTCGTCCCCGAACCACATCTTACTTGTGAGATCTCACGTCGGTCAGGGAGGAGAATGAAACATTCTTTATAAGGGTGCGGAAACCTCTCCCTAATAGATGCGTGTTAAAAACCTTGAGGAAAAACCCGAAAGGAAAAGCACAAAGAAGACAATATCTGCTAGTGGTGAGTTTGGGCTGTTACAAATGGTATAAGAGCTAGACACCGAGCGATGTGCTAGCGAGGAGGCTGAGCCCAAAAAGGGGTGGACACAAGGCGGTGTGTCAGCGAGGAGGTTGAGCTCCAAAAGGGGGTGGACATGAGGTGGTGTGTCAGCGAGAAGGCTAAGCCCCGAAGAGGGGTGGACAAGAGGCAGTGTGCCAGCGAGGAAGTTGGGCCCGGAAAGGGGGTGGATTGGGGAGTCCCACATCAATTGGAGAAGGGAACGAGTGTCAGCGAGGATGTTGGGCCCCGCAGTGGAGTGAATTGTGAGACCCCACATCGGTTGGGGAGGAGAACGAAGCATTCTTTATAAGGGTGTAGAAACCTCTCCCTAGCAGACACGTTTTAAAAACTTTAAGGGAAAGCCCGAAAGGCAAAACCTAAAGAGGACTTGGGCTATTACATTACTAGAAGAGGTATTGCTTTGATATCATTTCTAACGAAGATGATATCTCTACAATTTCGAGATCAAGTTCTTGAACGAGCTAGAGGTCGGGAAAAGAAGTCGTAACAAAATTTCGTATAATTTGATTAAAACTTCGTAAACTTTTTATACCCAACTGCCCAAATCTCACAGTTGTTCATAAAAAGTTGGAAAGTTTGAAGAACATTACAAGATTATACTTAGAATAATCATAGTTTTAAAGCTATCTAGGGTCTCTAGTCATCAAATAAACCCCAATACATGGAGAATTACTCCACACATTTGAATGCATCCTCAATATCTCTCTAGCCTTCTCCTTCAAGTATCCTTCACAATCAGATTGCATCACCATGCAAAGCTTTGACACTGCCCCAACCCTCAACATCTCCACAAGAACATCCTTCCTCGCCGAGTGTTTCGATATCAACGACAGAATTTGGATCGCACGGTCCGTCGTTGCAATAGATACCCTAAGTATTCTCTTCGAAACCACTGCGATGCCTCCGGCATGACGGACGAGCTCTGCTCTCCCGTCCGCCATAGTGCATAGATGAGCCAAGAGGTTGAAGATGAGCTCGGTTATATTCTTCTCTGGCTTCTCGAGCTCGAGTGCGATCAAATCGAAAACCGCCCCAACTTCAACGAGCTTGATTCGATTTCTTCCCCAATGACATAACTTTGTTAGAATTGTGAGTGTTGTTTTGAGAGCTGAATTTGAGATCTTTTCTCTCAAGAGATTCGTGACGTTTTTGAAGAACTGGAGGGATTCGAACCCCTGATACCGTGGTTCGTAGCCGCTGATAACGGTGGAGGGAGCGGCATCAATTGCTTTCTTCAAGACTTCAATGGCATAGCTTTTGATAATTATGTGATTTTCCATCTCCAATCCCAAAACCCAATTCAAAGAATCAATAACATCAAGAACCCTAGTTTCACAAATTGAATAACTCTCAAGAACACTAAGAATCTTCAAACCTTCCTCAAGCCCACCAACTTTCCCTTCCTTAAAACATCTCATAACAAACAAAACCATCCCTTTCGCGACACCGACTTCCACCATACGACCTCGACACGCCGTGTCGCCCTCAATAGCCAAAGCATAAAGCTTCCTCACGGCGTCGTGACGAAGCCCATCATCGGAGGCGGTGAGATCCCGCAAGAGTTTTCGGAGATGGGTTTTGTCTAAAAGTGGTCTAGGACTTAGAATCCGATCGAATCCGCTACCGGGGGTAGCGTTCTCAACTAGCCAAGACTTGATCAAGCGGTGGAGCGTGTGGTTTGGCGTCAAGTCGGAAGCTTTCGTCAATGGCTGCTTGGTTAGAGGGCAAAAGATTGCATCTTTAGACGTCATAAACCAATTCTCAATACTCTCACGATCATAAGTAATACCAGTGGTGGCAGTAACAGGATCTTTCATGATCTGTAAGGAAATTGGGCAAATAAAATATGGAGGAACTGCAAGTTCATCCATGGAGGAGAGAGAAAAAGCAATGATTTTGATGCAAAGGAGAGAGAAATTGAATGAAGTTTATAGGCTTCAAAAGAGGGTTTTACCAGTCAACACCGATGATTAATGTTATTCCACGGTCAACTCATAAGAAAAGATCCATTTTTGACTGCCACTTGGAATGATATCATTGGTTGAAGAACAGAAAAAAAAATGTGATTTTTATGTGATGGGTTTGTGTTATTTTACATTAATTTTGAGAGTAATATGGCCTAACTTTTTATTGGGGAAATTCCCAATAATGGGGTTTAGTGGCATATGTAAAATGTACCTTATTTTGTAGTATGAATGGTATGAAATGGGTGCAAAAGTTTCAAGTCAATGGGTTTGGCCCACCTTGGCAAAATTCTTGGTTTACGAAATTTCGGGTTTCGGGAATTGAATTTTTTACGATGGGGTGATTATGTGAAGGTAGAGAAATTACTGTCCCGTTTGATAACTATTTGATTATTGATTGTTTTGATCGTTTTTAACGACTAGTAACGATATGTTGTTCTATTTGGGTTTTCCCTTCTCGGTTTTTTCTGATATTCCTTATAAGGGTGTGAAAATCTCTCCCTAGTAGAGACGTGTTTTAAAATTATGAAGCTAATGATGTTACGTAACGGGCTGAAGTGGACAATATCTGCTAGTGGTGGGCTTGAACTGTTACAAATGATATCAGGGTTGGGTACCAAGCGGTGTGTTAATGGGGACGTTGGGTCCCAAGGAAAGTGGATGGTGGATTACTGTGAGATCTCACGTTGGTTGGAGGGAGGAACGGAGCATTCCTTATAAGGGTGTGAAAATCTCTCCTTAGTAGACGTGTTTTAAAATTATGAAGCTAACGACGATACGTAACGGGTTGAAGTAGACAATATCTGCTAACGGTGGGCTTGAACTGTTACAAATGGTATCAGAGTCAGGTACTAAGCAGTGTGCTAACAAGGACGTTGGGCCCCGAAGGAAAGTGGATGGTGAATTACTGTGAGATCTCACATCGGTTGGAGAGAGGAACGAAGCATTCCTTATACGGGTGTGTAAACCTCTCCCTAGTAGACATGTTTTTTTATAGTGATTTTTTTGGTTATTTTCTTTAGATTTGGATCAGTAACAAAACGATACACCACTTTAATGTGTAAGCACCTCCATTCCTCTTGTTGACATCAATTGCATCTATGTAACTCAACAAACACAAACACTTAAAAAATCGAAGAGTTACGTTCAAGTAGGAAAAGGGTAAAATAGGAATTTACTAAAAAGTATAAGGGTAAAAGAGGAAATAAAAGTTTTTCCATCGTCGCCTCATAGATTATAGATCAAACTTATAAACGCTACTTCCACTTTAAAGTACTTTTTTAGTCGTGTTTTTTTGGATAAGAAGAGTGTGCTCAAATTTCTGCATGTACATACACAAGATTGCAAGTTTCCCATTCCCATTAGTATCCTTATTTAAAAAACCAGCTACCCATAATTCATTAAAAAAACAATATCATAAACGTGTGAATATATTTTTAAATAAAATTCTTCTTTTTCTAAATAAAATACTATTTTACTTTTTATACTTTTAGCTTTTATTCATTTGGGTCATGTATTCTCAAAATGTTCATTTTGGTATCTGTATTTTCAAAATTTATTTATTTTGATCGTTTTTGTACTTTCAAAACGTTCATTTTTGTCCATATATTTTTAATTTTTATTTATTTTGGTCGTTTTGTACTTTCAAAACGTTCATTTTTGTCCCTATATTTTTTTATTTTATTTATTTTGGTCGTTTTGTACTTTCAAAAGGTTGGTATTGGTCTACGTACTTTCAAATTTTAGTAATTAAAAACTATTATTATTTATATTTATATTTATAAAATTTAAACATAAATTTTATTCCTAATGAAAACCCATTAATTTAATTTATGGAATTTAGTGAATGAATTATAATTCTAAAATTTTAATTAAAAAATTAGCTTAAAAATGAAAATGCAATGAACATTTTAAAAATGCATACACCTAAATATAAAATAAATTTTAGGTTAAATTAATATATATATATATATATATATATATATATATATATATATATATATGGTGCATTTGTAAATTATAAAAATAAAGGGAATTAATGCTATTTTGAAATTTTATGGCTATTTTTTTAGTAAAAATATTTTTTATTTGAATTTTTTTAAAAAATTGATAGATATTAATTAATGTTTTTAAAGTTTAAAGACATTTTTAAAACAAAATATAAATTATTTTCATTTAAAGCTAACTACGAGTGTATTTAAAAATAAAAATTTAACGGAGATAATTAAAGAATATTTTTTATAATTTAAAATAAAAATTTCAATTTCACCCCAATCTTTTAAATTATTGCATAAAAGACTTGTAAACAACTTTAATTATGAAATAGTGAAATAAAAAAACTAAAATTAAAACCAACTAAATTATACAAAATATTCAATTACTCTTAATTTTAGATTTTTATTGGGCATTTTAGTAAACACCACGAAGTAGAAGGACTTATATAAAATATATATATATATTAAAAACAAATTCTCTCTCTTTTGAACACTAATTATTTCATGAATTTTCTCTCATTATCATGATGAGAGAGTGATTCTTACATGTTATTATAAATATAATCATTGACCATTTCAAGTTCTTCCTATATATATATGTGTATGTATGTATATATATGTGTATGTATGTACACACGCTTACTCAAGTCATTCGACTCGACTTTGCTTGCACTTGGGACTAAGGTCTATCAATGCAGTGTCGCATTTCATCTTATCATCTTGGTTCCCAATTAACATGACCCTCATGTCTTGACACCATCTCAAGTCATTGGGTGTTGTCGGCCATCGTAGCTTGCTCAGTATGAACCCACGTGTCGTTCATAACGTTAGGACTTCCCAAACATTCATCCATCCGGGTTCTTATTGAGACATTGACCCTCCTGTGCTCATGTCATGTCATGTCATTTACGAATACCATACTAGATAGCATGTGCAAAATCCAATCTCCGACATGCAGGAAGGGGCGCAATACCGAAACACTCGTGCTGTCTGGTACTGTCCATGAAAAACGCATTTTAAAGAAAGTCTCTCGAGACCCTCATCTCGAAATGCTTGTTTTCACTATAACACACGCATGTGCCGTAGAATAGGTCGCTTAGGCCAGAATGCTTCGGGTGATGGAGAGCTATGTGTATTAATTCAATGTTAATATGTATTTCGTAAAATAATTATTGTATTAATTAAAAAAATTAAAAAAATAAATATGAAGAAATATTATTTTAGAAAATCGGGTCTATAGTCCATTCCACAGTCAATTACCTTAACGACTCATTTGATTGCAGATATTATTTCATCGGTATAGAAATGTTTGAAATAATACATATATTCAAAAATTTTGGGTTGAATTGGTTCGAATTATTCAAATTATTTATTTAAATTTTTGTTTAAAAAAAAATAATATATTATTTATTTCCAAGCATTTAATTAAAATCTTCTCCATAAAAATAAAAACTAAATAAATATATGTATATATAATTATATCGTAAGAAAAAAAAAATGTATTTTTTAAAATTAACAGTATGGGTTAGATTGGATTGATCAGATTTTTTGGGTCATCGAGTTTTTTTGAACATCCCATGAAACATAATATTCCCGTCTTACTTTTAACTTTATCCGAATAAAATAATATACACAGCTATCGAAGCATATTTTTTTTACCACCTCGTTTAAAGTTCTAAATATCATGTTAGAAACAAAGATATCAAGATTCAACCAAAACTCCGATGAAACAAGTTACGTTATGAAAAACTTAAGGTAAAAGTAAATTTGATAAAAAGTAAATCTAATATTATTCTCGTAAATTTTTCTCGAATACAAGTCTTTGGTCAAGTCAACCATTAGCTATAAAGTGTAATATTTACTTTTAAAGGTTTTGAAGTTTTGTATTTGGAAGGTTTGCTTTGTTTCTAATTAGGTTTTGAATGGAATATTTTGAAATGTCACACTACTTTTTCATATGCCTACAAATTTGAATATGTCAATATTTAATATTATGTAAAGAAAATTATGGTTATCCCGAACCGAAGGTACGTGCGAAGAAAAATGAGATTAACTTAGACGAAACTAGTAGAAAATAACGTGTGACATGAAAAAGTCGAATAAGAAGATATTTACAGGAAGAAAGAATAATTTTTTAAGGTTAAGTTAATAACGTAGCTCCTGTAACAGTCTAAGCTCACTTCTAGTAGATATTGTCCGTTTTAGCTCATTACGTATCGTCATTAGCTTCATGGTTTTAAAACACGTCTACTAGGAAGAGGTTTCCACACCCTTATAAGGAATATTTTGTTCCTCTGTGCAATCGATGTGAGATCTCACAATCCACCCCTTTGGAACCCAGCGTCTTCACTGACAAACAACTTGGTATCTAGCTCTGGTACCATAGCTTAAGCCTATGCACACGTCTACTAGGGAGAGGTTTTCACACCCTTATAAGGAATATTTTGTTCCTCTCTGCAATCGATGTGAGATCTCACAATCCACCCCCCTTAAAACCCAGCGTCCTCGCTGACAAACAACTTGGTATCTAGCTCTGATACCATAGCCTAATCCTATGCACACGTCTGCTATGGAGAGGTTTCCACGCCTTTATAAAGAATATTTTGTTCCTCTCTATAGTCGACGTGAGATCTCACAATCCACTCCCCTTTGTAACTCAGAGTCCTCACTGACAAACAACTCGGTATCTAGCTCTGATACCATAGCCCAAGCCTATGTTAGTAGATACGTAACGAGCCAAATCAAACAATATTTGCTAGTAGTGGGCTTGAGCTATTACAAACTCTCTTCCTAACAAACGTGTTTTAAAAGTGTGAAACTGACGACGAATACGTAACGGATTAAAGTAGACAACATCTGTTAGCAATAGTAATGGACGGTTACAAATTCTTAATTTGAAAGGTGTTTTGTTTTTTGCACCAACCAAAAAAGCAACAGCGGATAAATGAAGGCGGCCGCTATTTTATTTTGAAAAAACAGAGTGCCAAATGCTGACTTTGTTTCAGCTGATTAAATGAAGACCCAAATATTCAAAGCTAAACAAATTCTGTCCCATCTTCCTCAGATCACTTTCATTCCACTCACTATCCATTTTAACTTACACCGTCAAAATTCAAATTTACGGTTCGTATAAAATTAAAACGTTTACAAAACACGTGCTAACGTGTAATATAAATCTCAATAGTATTTTTAATTGAATTATACTGACATTTGTTAGTTCATTTTTATGACACGTGAGTAAATGATGAATACATAAATGAATCGAGACCATATTTGAATAAAAACGATTCCGAGAATAGGAGGACTAAAAAAAGTTTAAAGAAAATGAAAGTTATTGTTTATACCGGAGGTACACTTTTTTTTTTTTTAATGACTTAATTGTTGAAACTTCATGATTAATTATGATTTCAAATATCGAATCTAAATTTCATTTTCAAATCTCGAATAATTTGAATGATTCTAATAATTTTTTTCAACAATTTTTTTTTTTATAAAGAATTTGTCTTTTCAAATGTTTTAAAAGAGATACAACCAATTTCATGAATGGTTCAAAAAAAAAAAAAAAAAAAAAAGTTTTGAATATATTTTTCAACCTTTTCAACTCCATTTATTTATATTGAATTTCATATAGAATTTTGACGATATAATATAACTTTCGACCTAATTTCGTATTTTGAACCTAAACAAAAAAATATATATAATATAAACTGAGCATGGCAGGACAAAAATTTGGCAGGGTCGGGGCAAGGAATAAGTCCTTAACGTTGTTTAGACAGCCCAAAAGCTTTCCCTCAAGATTTTAAAATGCATCGGCTAAGGAGAAGTTTGCACACCAATAGAAAGAATGGTTCATTCCCCTCTTCAACTGATGTGAGATTTCACCGTGAATGTCTAACTACATTATCGTAGTTGTTCACGAAATTTCGAAGTAAATGTCTTTTCTTCTTTCCCGACACAACGAGGCATACAACTTAGAAAACATAGTGTTATCCATCATTATGGGTATGTCCTAAAAGTCTTCTTTCTTTCCTTCCCAAAGAAGGTATTGAAATCATACATTTAGTCTTAACCACAACATTCAATACCATTTTAGACCTGTTCTTGAACACCAAGGGTTTTCTCCATCAATGCTTCAATCAAAATATAGCTTGAAACTACTTGTTTTTATACCAAAAAAAGGACACTTCATTACCTATGAACCAAATTTTCCTTGGCTTCATTGCATTCACACTATCTTTTTCAAAAGTCTTTTAACCAAAAGAATTTTGGTCAATATGAGAGGAAAAGGAACGAGGATTCATAAGCATTTTCTTCGCAAGGAAAGAAAAGTTCAAGTTATTCATTAATGAGAGAGGCTTACTGTAATAGTTCAAGTCCACCGCTAGCAGATATTTGTCTGTTTTAGCTCGTTATGTCTCGCCATCAGCCTCACGATTTTAAATCTCGTTTACTGTAGAGAACTTTCCACACCCTTATAAGGAATGCTTGTTCCCCTCTCCTATCGAAGTGGGATCTCACACTTACCTACAAAGAAAGAGATGAAAGAGATGAAAGTATTAGGATTTGAATGGTCAAAAGTAGCAAGCAAAACATTCCTCCCAATCTCAATCCTCTTCTACATAACTATAGTCCAAAGCCTAAAAGGAAACAAGCATTTTAACATTTGTCGGATGTAGGACGAATGTCATGGAAAGACAAATGTACAAAATGTATTTCGATAATGTTTAGAATTTTTCATTTAGATATATTCTCTCACGTAAGGAAAGTGTAAAACATAAGTGGAAGCTCGTTCAGATTGAAACGACCTACTTCAAAAATTAACTCAATAAATTAAATCTTAGATCTAGCTATTTATGTCTTCGGATCTAAGTATTTACAGAAATTGTTAAAGTTGATTTAACATGCTCACTATGAAGAGTAATCAATATTGTCCACTTTAACCAATTACGTATCATCGTTATATTGTCCACTTTAGCCTGTTACATATCATCATTAGTCTCGTGGTTTTAAAATGCACCCATTAGGCAAAGATTTCCGCACCCTTATAAGGGGTGCTTCGTTCCCCTCTCCAACCAATGTGAGACCTCACAATCCACCCCTTGGGGCCCATCGTCTTCGCTAGAACACCACCTAATGTCTAGCTCTGATACCATTTGTAACAGTCTAAGCCCACCACTAGCAGATATTGTCCGCTTTATCTTGTTACGTATTGCCGTCAACCTCACAGTTTTAAAACATGTCTGTTAGGAAAAAAAAAAATTCCCACTCTTATAAGAGATGTTTCATTCTCCTCTCCAACCATTGTGAAACCTTACAACCTGTCTTCATAGAAATGAAGTTCTTATGAGTAACCCACTGAATAGGACTCCTTATTGGTATATAACTATCAATTCTTTTAACTATTTCGTAACACCTTATGTCCTCAAAATTACTCTCTTTCGAATGTGGGTTCGGTTTATTTATGTATCCTCCTTTACTAAACATTACATTTACAATCCATTAATGACTTACATCCGAAAGAGAAACAATGTCAAAAGACGATAAAGACCTTAATGCCAATATCCCACTTATTATACTAGAAATTAGAAATAATAATTATTGACATGTCATTATAGTATCTAATTTGAAAATTTAAACAACTTGCAATAATTATTGTTACCAAATAGCTTAGAGTCTCACTCCTTGAAGAATAAATGGATTCTTTCATCCTTGAGCTTCCCTCTATGCTGAAAGAAAACTAAAGCTTCCATGATATGAAACTTCATCAAGGACCTGAATAATAACCTATTTACCCTTTATTGTAAGAAAAAGAACATTTTTTTAGGAATGTGACCAAATCTACGTTGATTCATAGTACATATGTAAAGACACAAATATCTCCAATAGCATGAAACCATTTCTCAAGGGTTTATTGTCCAAAGTGGACAATGTCATACCATTGTGGAGATATTTTGAAGATCGTTCTTAACAATTGGTATCAGAGTCATACCCTTGACATAGCCAAGGTGAAATAAATACCCTAGAGTTCGAAACAAAGAAGCTACAAGTCTCGTAATGACATGTCCAAAGTGGACAATGTCATACCATTGTGGAGATATTTTGAAGATCGTTCTTAACAATTGGTATCAGAGTCATACCCTTGACATAGCCAAGGTGAAATAAATACCCTAGAGTTCGAAACAAAGAAGCTACAAGTCTCGTAATGACATGTCCAAAGTGGACAATGTCATACCATTGTGGAGATATTTTGAAGATCGTTCTTAACAATTGGTATCAGAGTCATACCCTTGACATAGCCAAGGTGAAATAAATACCCTAGAGTTCGAAACAAAGAAGCTACAAGTCTCGTAATGACACAACCATAGTTAGTCATAGTGAATATGTGGTTGAGCTTATCAAACAAACAGTACGCTTAGTTGAGAAGTGATAGAATAATAACCAAAGTATTATATTACTAAATACGAGAAGATTCATGGTATGAATTCAATGATATGAAACTAACATTATGACGAAAAAATTTCGTGAGGAATAACTAGTAAATATATCACTCATTTTCATTGGACCTGGTCTGACAGGCAAATGTACAAAGTCAAGTAACAAAGTTGTACAGACCAATGAATCCAAAAACAGAACAGTTGCAGCCACAAGAATGAGGTTTGATGTTTCTTTAATCACACACAATAGATGGGTAATGGAGTAAGGCAAAGGGAGCAAAAAATAAAGGAAAACAAGGAGATTGATCATTTAACAGTGTGGCCGTGGTTGATTTGTCTTTATATGGTTATTATGGGGACACAGACAGTATCCGTTTGTTCAAGAAAAAGTAAGAAGATACTAACTTGGATCATCATTCTCCCCAAGCTTCATCTCTCAATTTTTGTCTTGACACAATGCGATTCCTCCTGTCTTCTTCTTGTTTTCTTAGTTCTTTGGACCCGAAGGCAGTGGTGGAAGCCGGCAGCTTCAATCCCATTCCTTGAGCAATCAGTCGTTGGGCAGTTCTGGCCGATGTCTTTGGCCTCTGCTTTGGAGGCTCCAAATCTGCCATTAACAAAATAAACCAAAAGGGAAAAGGCAGCTCATTCAATCTTCATCAAATAACTTCTAGTGGAGATTTCTGGAAAGAAATAGAAGGTGAGATCCCACATTTGTTGGGGTATGGACACTAGGCCCCGAAGGGGGTGGATTGTGGGATCCCACATCGATTGGGAGGAAAACGAAGCATTCTTTATAAGGGTGTGGAAACCTCTCCCAAGCAGACACAATTTAAAAACCTTGAGAGGAAGCTTGGAAAGGAAAGCTCAAACAGGACAATTTCTGCTATTCGGTGTTACATAGAACTTTTTGCAATCGTAGGGATGGATGATAAGGATTTTTGGGATTACATAAGCTTTTTGGCTTCTTTCTTTAACAGTGTTAACTTGACATCCCCAGTTTTAATGAGAAAATAGTTTTCTATCCAAAGAAATCTTCTTTTTTCCTACGTTGTGCCTTAACAAGCCACAAAAATACTCGATGACAAAACACAACGCTATTATCAAAAAACGAAATGATGTCATTAAAGAGACAAAGAGAAAGGTCTTATCAATACTAACAAACTCAAGAAGATGCTCATACCTCTCGGTGGAATTGAGCTCAATAGAGTATCATTTTCATCAAGTAGGCGTATAGTGAAAGGGCATCTAACATGATTGAGAACTTCAAGTGCTGCATTAGAAAATTAAGGTAGTTATGAAAAGAACTTAATTTTAATACATGAAACTACTTCATCAACATTATAATGTCAACGATTGAGAAATAATGGTACGATGCAAGATAATGATTCAACATAAATATGAATATTTCGGCATTTGATGGGAGACATCACATGGAGGAAGTTTAGTAATCTCCACAAAAGAACCCAAGAAACAACTAGGACTACAATCAAGGATTAACTTAGGATAACTTTTGGAAGGGTAAAAAGTGTTTTTAGGGGATGAAAAGAACTTACAAAAAGTCTCCATATAGTGTTTGATCAGCTAATCAAAAGTGATTTTAGAATTTTAAAAGCATTTCAAGTGTTTTTAGAAGCAGCACTTGATTCTCGGCTCTTCCAAAAGTGTTCAGAGTGTTTCCACTTAAAAGCACTTTTTTTCAAAAGTTATCCCGAACTGCCATAGGCCAAATAAGAAAGTAATAGACAGAAAACAGGATGGTAGTAACTAGTAACCAACATAACAAAAGAAGTACAGTATCAAATATCTACTACTGACTCAGCCACTTCTTGAGTCGCCAATTACAGGACATGAAACGAGATAGAAATAGAAATTTTTACGTAACATAAGGTTTGACAAGATGAGACACGAAGTCCAATACCAAATGAGAAAAACTGCCGAAAATCCTACAAGATTTCCCAAAAATGAAAATCTAGTTTTACGTGACTTACCAGTTGACGGTGTCGGAAAAACTGCAAGTGCGACCGTATCATTGACCCAGCGAATGACAACTCCAGAATTCTTGAAATTTCCAAGTAGCCTTTCAAGATCTATTGTTTTGGTACTCGGTGGAAAGTCAGCTAGGACAAGAACATGTTGAGTACCATATTGTGCTGGATTCACACAATGAAATTAAAAAAAAAAAAAAAAAAAAAAAAAAAAAAAAAGTTNAGCTCTTGGGTGAAAATTATGACTTAATGTGCACAAACATCAATAAATAACTGCTTAGAAGCCCAAAATAATGGCAGTATTATTATGACAACCGTCAAACTTGAACAATATTAAAAAGAAAAAAAAAAATCTAATGGCCAATTTGAATTGTTCCAAAGAACTCAGGATTTAAATTCTAAGGTTCTGAAACTTAAAAGACCAAAGGAAAATATTGATGAAATTCAGGGACTGAGAAAGTATTTATCCTTTTTAGGTAAATACCTTGTTACTCTATTCTTCCATAAACTGAAGGCCTAACCAGAGCTCTCATACAATGACTACATAACTTCGAATTTCACCAGTGATCTAGAAAACAATGAAAAGAATTTCCATCTATCACATTTGGAAATTATGTGAAGAGACTTACCACTTTTTAGCTCCTTACGCCCCACCTCCAACTCATGAGAAGCATCTTCGTCCTTTGTATCATTGGTAGTTGAAGAATCAGATAGCCTATCACTATATAATTCATGTTTCTTATATGAAAATGTTCCCCTCCCACGCCGTCTAGTGGTTTTGTCTGTTGTCTCTCTGATTGTGGTTTGGTCTGTTGTCTCTCTGATTAAAATTTCAGGTTTATCAGGTTCACATTGCAAGGAGAGTAATTCATTTGGTGGGCGATCTGCAATAGCTTCCCAATCTGTAAATTGTAACCACCACTTGTGTTAAATAACATCATTATTGTTATAATTATATTGCACCTATTTTCTATCACAAGCATCATAAAAAGCAAGAAAATTATTTGCCGGAGAAGCATAAGTGGCTATGCAAAAAAAAAAAAAAAAAAAAAAAAAAA
>NW_019268541.1:2014787-2020538 GCF_002738365.1 Cucurbita moschata
AAAAAAAAAAAAAAAAAAAAAAAAAAAAAAAAAAAAAAAAAAAAAAAAATCGGTACAATGTTTGACTGAAATGTATGACACAACTTCATAATTGTAACCAACATTTGAAAGCCAAAGGAGAGTGAGTTAGGCTTGAGTATTGAAGATTTCTTATATTTCTTCCTTATTTTACAACTTACGATACATAAAGATAAAACAACAAGAAAAACTCATTAAAAAAAGGTAAGACTCATCTAACCTAGTCAAATCCGATAAGCTTTAGGTCTAAAATATTACAAATTAAACAGAAAAGATAATTTCCTAATTTTCTCGTTGAAAGAAACTATTACATTTAAAAATGTAGAGAAAGCGAAGAATTTCATGATTTGGAAAATTTTCTTTTTCTGGGTACCAAATGACAAACTTCATAGAAGACTTCCTCACTGGAATTTATCTCCACAATGATGCATTATTAGCACGAATGGCTTGGATCCCAAAATCATCTCTTCACGACACGTATGCTTGCAAGAAATTTTTGGAATCACCTACAGAATTCCTTCCATTGGCATATGGTCCTTCTGGCGGATCCAAAGATCCTCCTTGCTTAGGCTTTGGACGGTCATTTTTTCAAAAAGAAAAAGAAGCTAATGTGGGAACATTTTATGAGAGCTTTCTGATGGACCGTTTGGCAAGAGCAAAATAGAAGAATCTTTCAAGATAAAAAACTTACCTACACTAGATTTTTTGAGGCTATAGTTAGCTTGGTTGTGACTTGGAGTAAATGCTCTCCTCTTTTTCATTACTTTAGCTTTTCTTTCCTCCTACCTAATTGGAGAATCTTATCCCCCTATTGGCCCCCTTCCTTTTGTAATTTCATACCATCAACGAAATTATTTTTCTAATACAAAAGGTCCCTGAAATTTAAAAATATCAAAAAAGTCCCTGAAATTTCAATTTTGTGTCTAATAGGTTCCAAATATATTCAACATTTTTTAAAACTAACAAATCTTGAATATTGTGTTTAATAGGACATTAAACTTCAATTTTGTCTCCTTCGGAACTGATTAACTATTAGACACAAAATTAAAAGTTTAAGAACTAATTAGATACAAAAGTAAGAGTCTATAAATTTATTAAACACTTTTATAAATCCAACAACCTATTGGATATAAAACTGAAAGTTCAGTGACCAATTAGAAACCTTTTAAAGTTCAACAACCTATTTGACACACACTTAAAAGTTCAAACTATAATTGTAATTTAACCTATAAACTAACATATCAATAGCAACTTACATTATTGAAACAATGAACAAGTTATCTAATACATAGAAAAAGCAAATCAAGGTTCAAGTCGAGAACAAAGAAGGTTGAATTCAGAAACCTAAAAAACTTGACATTTATAGTTATCATGTATATCAACATATAAATGTTGAGCTAAAGTCTACTCTATTCATAGGGTCAACACAGGTAGGCAACGAGAGCCTCTAAGGATAAAATACGCTACTAGTTAACCCACCCTAGTAGACATGAAACTTCAGGAGACAGAGCTTTACTTGTATTACTTTATGGTTTTTTCCCATAAAATTGAGGAAATCGGGGCAAGGGAGGCACTAATAACAATGAGATATAGAATGATTTCCATCAAATGAAACTTTTGATTTTATTCCAATTAGGATAAATATAAATTTAAGGCAATGTAAATGTACCATCATCATCACAGGGTACAGCATTGTCTGGACAATCTCTCGTATGATCCAAAGTACCTTCACAAGAAAATTATACATCATTGCTATTAGATATAACAGCAAACCAGATTTCTATCAGAAACCAACATATATATGCATTGTCTGGAGTTTCTCTGCATGATCCAACTAATCTCACCAATATTTTAAACTTGTAAGACCAAAATAGTTATTTAGAGATAACAAAAACCACCCCACCAAGTTTATCCAGTGAGCCAAAAATTCATCTCCATTGATTTTAAATGAAAAAGACAAGAAAAATTCACCAATTCCAACGGAAGCTTCATCGACTGAATTATGAGAAGACAGCGTAACAGTTGCGGATGAAGTTCGATCCTCTTTCACAATCTTCGCGAACCTAAAAGATGAAATAGAAATTAAGAAGCGAAAATCGAAGTCGAACCAACCAAATCATACTAGGATATCCACTCTAATCAAGAAATTCAGAACAAAGTAAAACCAATACCTAACAGTCTAATTAACTTCAAGAATTTGACCTAAGATAACTTGAATGCTAACATTTCGAACAAGAAGTTTACCCAGCCGAAGAAGAGACTTGGTCTTGCTGTTTAAGAACCAAAGCTTTAGCCGCAATGTCGTCGGCTTTAAGAGAGAAGCCTTTAGAAGAGTAAAGAGCAGACAAGTCGGTGAGAGCGGCGGCCAATTGAGGATCTGGATTAGAGTTTTCTGAAGTTTGGAGGTCAGAAATCACCGATTCGAGAAGAGAAATTGCAGCATCAGTGTCACCGGCAGTGACGAGATCCTCCACTGTCTCACTCCAGTTCGATCGCCGCTGTTGCCGTTCTTCTTCTTTGTCCATCGCTCCGGTTGATAATCAAGCAACAGAGGAAGATGAGGAAGTCGCGCAGAAAGTTTATAAATATCTCAGTCGTATCCGTACACCATGAACTAACCTCTGTGTGATTAATGTATATAGCTTTTCTAAATACACCAATTTATTTATCAAAGGTAAAATCCATTTATGCTCGAGCTGGTTAGGTCAGTGACCCGAGCCACTACGACTAACTCCTAAAATTTTGGGTGGATTAGATCGGTGACTCGAGCAAACTCGAACTAAGTTCAAAACCCAACCTTGTATTTTTCGGGATGGGTTGTTCATTTTTTTCAATTATTTAAAAAAATATATTTATCTACGTTACATTAATAATTAAAATCTTGTAAAATTCAAATATTAAACATTAAATACTTTTAATTTTTTTAAAACTAAGGTAGGGTTGAATTGGATTGTAATATTATTTTCGGGTTCGTCCGGATGAAAGTCCCACCTCAACTAATTTAGGAACTGATTACGGTTTATAATCAAGGAATAATGTTTATTGGTGTGAGGCCTTTTGGAAAGCCTAAAGCAAAGTCACGTGAGCTCACGATCAAAGTGAACAATATCATAGCAAATGGGCCTCCAAGAGCAGCGGCCCACTTTATTGAACTTGAGCATGGGCCTCCAAGTGTAGCAGGCCTACTTTATCGAACTTGGTCCGGACCTTGAATTATATAAAAATAAAGAGAGATTTGTTTAAACCAATCCAAAAGTTTGGATTGGTTGGATTGGTAACCCAACCCAACTCGAAAATTTTCACGACCCAACTCAACCTTCTATTTTTGGATTGGGTTCGAGTTGTTCCAAACCGAGAAAAGACAAGAAGTCAAGCGGAGAAACAATGGAGCGCCAAGTGGAGAAGTCCAACAAAAAACACAGGGAAAAGGTCGAGAAATAAAGGGACAACTGACGAGCGAAGTTGATGTCTTCTATGAGATGAGAACGACATCAACAAAAGAAATAAAGAGGCGAACAATGAAGACAAACATTGTAAGATGAGAACGATGAAGACGAAGAGCAGAGAGACAATGAGAAAGATAAGAACAATGACAAAGATCACACAAAAACAAAGAACAAAAACAAAGACACAGTGCAAACACCTTAAGTGCAATGGCAGATGCACACGTGATTCATGAGCTTGGGTTGCGTGGGCTTGAGCCTATTTTATTATCTTTTTTTTTTAAGGTTTTCAGGTTGGGTCGGTTGACCCAATACAAACCCAACCCAAACCCGAAATTCTTTTAAACCCAACCCAACCCAACCCTTATAATTCGGGTTGATTTCTCGGGTTAGTGGTTGGATGTACACCCGTAGGTAATATCCGAACCGGTTAAATGAGGTTTGGGTTTTCACTTTTTACTCTAGGGTACATTTTTTTATATATATAATATTAGATAATTATACCATATTTAAAGGTAGGGATAAAATTGGGTTTGAAAACTAATGCAATGATTTGTGTTAAATAATAAATAAATAAATAAAGCCTTTTTGGTTGCATAATTGTGAGGGGGGCATGAATGGAAATAGATAAAGATTGATGATTATGAATGATAGAAAATGTAGGTGAAAAAGTAGGCAAGTAATTATCAACTCCCATCATTAAATTTTCTTTCCTATTTTACCCTCCTAACAACAATTATTCACTTTTATTTCTTTCTATTTTTGCCTTCCATTATAAATTTATCTTTCTACCTTTAAACTTTATTTAATTCGGACCGACTCGAAAGTTCGATTTGACTGGACCGACCCGAACAGAGTTCACAACTTAACCTAACTTAACTGTTGGATCGGGTTGTCCGGTTGTTTTTTTTTTTTTTAAATATTAAAAAATTATTAATGATCTACAATCTTATTGAATTCAAATATCAAACATTCATAAGTTACAATACATCACTACTATCAATTGCAAACGTCAAATATTCTTAATAATCTTTTAAAAGTAGGGTATGCTGAGCTTAAGTGAGAAGGGCCTCCTCCGCCCACTGGTATTTTGCATGTATCGTGTTTACCGGGAGGGACCCGGGTTGGATTGTAACTCTATTTTTTACTGATAGGGTTGACTCAACAAAAAATGATTAACCCATGATTCGAATTTTTCAGTTTTTCTAAAATTCAACTAACCCAAGTCGGGAATAAAAATCTAACCTAACACAATCTTTAGTCATATTGGTCGAGTGCTAATTCGTATAAATATTCGTTTTTTTTTTAACGGATGTAACCTTTCAGGCTCTCACGTTATCAAAATATAAGATTATGTTATAAATCTCTGTGTTATATCTGTAAATGAACTCTTATGTTCGATCTTTATTATTCATTACTTACCGTCCAAAATCAATTACGATTATAAAAACAAGCTATATTTTTAAAAAAACGTTCGCTCTAAATATATCCAACGAACAACTATATCACATACATCGCATCCAAATTTCGTTGGATTATAACGAAGAGTTGACTATTGAAAGTGAATGCAAAAATTTAGAGCCATAAAGGAGAAAACTTTGAATCAGTGTCGGCCAATGCCACATTGTAAAGTCATTTAGGGTCGAGACTTGTCCCTAGCATACGCGTTTTAAAATTGTGAGGTTGACGGCGATACGTAACAGGCCAAAGCGGACAATATTTGCTAGCGGTGGATTTTGGCTGTTACAAATGGTATCAGAACCAGACACCAGACGGTGTGCTAGTGAGAACGTTGGCCTTCAAGGGAGTGGATTGTGAGATTCTATATCGGTTGGAGAGGGAAACGAAACATTCCTTGTAAGGGTATAAAAACCTCAACCTAACGGTTTTGAAGCCATCGTAGCCCGAGAGATAGAGACAAAATGATGGGATGGGAAGGATTTTGTTTGGAGCAAACCAAAAATTTGCGTACAAACCCCTCCAATTTTCCTTTATTCACAACATTGGTCCCAAATCATTTTGAAAACCAAACATCATTATTGACAAATAAGTCCTTCAAAACTATAGGATTTGATTGATAAAATTTCTTTCGGTTGCTAATCACGCTCACCACACGTCAAGTTGTATGTCGGGTGTCAACCAGTCGAATCAATCCACCTTAGTTTAATTCACAACGTAGAATCTCGATTTGAGCTCCTAATCGAGCCTCGTAAACTTATTCTTCGCATGTAGGTGGACAGTCCAACTCGACAAAAAAAAAAAAAAAAAAAAAAAAAAAAAAAAAAAAAAA
>NW_019268541.1:2020710-2031270 GCF_002738365.1 Cucurbita moschata
AAAAAAAAAAAAAAAAAAAAAAAAAAAAAAAAAAAAAAAAAAAAAAAAAAAAAAGATATCTGACCAGTTATGTCACACCCTGAATTTCGAGGCATCGAAAGATTGGGGGTGACAAAATGGTATCAGAGCCAGACACTAAACAATGTGCCAGCAAGTACTCTGGCCCCGTACAGGGGATGGATTGTGAGATCTCACATCGGTTAGAGAGAAGAACGAAGCACTCTTTATAAAGGTGTGGAAACCTCTCCCTACCAAACGTGTTTTAAAACCGTGTTGACAGCAATATCTAATAAGCTAAAGCTTATAATATCTAGTAAAACTCTCGAGAATATACCATTTTGATCAGTAACATTTTATAATTTATATTTTAATTTTTAAAATTTAAAATTTAAAAATTTATTTTTATTAAAATGTCTATCAAAATTTTTAAACTTTATTTATAAACAACCATTATATACGAATTAGGAGTGTACATTCAACTCAATGACTCGACAACTCGAACCAACCCAACCCAAACTATAAGAGTTAAGTTGGATTAGCATTTTGGGTAGAGTTGGATTCATTTTTCTAAACTCGAACGGAATCGGTTCGATATCAAGTTCGTGGATAAAAACTTCGAGTTGACCCGAACCAAATAAAAATATATAAATTATATTAAGAATTTTTTTTTTGTATTAATAGGTTTGCGAAGTGGTACCTTGACCTCTCTAAGAACACTCCTGCTTGAGTTTGGCTAGAGATATATATTTTTTTATTATTTTTAATTTCATATACGGTTTAGTTTAGGACTCTCTAACTTTTATATTTTAACTTTATCGAGATCACACATATTACAATTAAAATATTTGGTAGTATTTTTATTTTATTTTTTGTTATGTACCATCTTTTTAAACTAATCATTTTTATTGTTTATTTAATTTGACAATCTATCGTTATATTTTTCTTACTTCAACTAATTCTCAAGAAATGTCGGTATTTAGCTGTCTTTCATGTTATGATAATGTTAAACTATGTTAATATGTTATAATTTTCGCGTGTTGTTTTTATTGATTTTTTTTATGCGAATAATTATAGATGGATTTGTATTTGTTTGTGAACTTTTTAATATATTTTATTTAAGATGGTATCGGAATAATTAGAAATTGGCATAAATAAAAATTAAAAAAAAAAATTTGACACAACCTAACCCAAACTCAACCGGGTTACCAATCCAACTAACCCGAACTTTGGGTTGGGTCAAAAAAATCTCTCAACCCAACCCAATCCAGACAATGTACACCCCTAATACGAATTGTCCATAAATTGATGAAGGTAAATATAAGATAGGTCGATATATTAATTAAGCGACAAAATGAACAATAAATATAAAAAAATAATAATAATAATACACGTGAAAATTAAAACAGGCCCGTTAAAAGAGTTGGGAGTTTTTTCTTTATTATTATTATTATTCATTTATTAAAATAATAAAATAAAAAATAATTTAAAAAAAAAAAAAAAAAAAAAAAACCTTTAGGCGCGTGCAATGTAATCAAAACCAAAACGACAACACTTTCCTTTCATTCTTTCTATCTAATTATACTTTCTATTTTATTTTCAATTTGTATTATTTTTTGGAATCCAATGTTATTATTTCATTAAATATAATGATATCAAATCCTTTCTTTTTCACTTATAATATTACTCAATTTACACGCTAATCGTGTTTAAATGTCCTAACGAGCTAGTTTGAACATAGTTTGATCAGTTAAGTTGACATAATCTCGTGTTTACGTTAAAGTTTTGAATTTTCACATTTATAAACTTTGATTAATAAATCTCGTCAAAATTGTCAAAATCGAGCTGATCGTAACCCTAAAATCAACAGGTAAAGAAAAAATAACGAACAGTAGAGAGCATGATATTTGGTGTTCGGGGGTCCCGGGGATGCTTAGAGCATGTCTTCTTCCTAACAAATTCACTAATTTCCAATCTCTATCATACACTTGAAATAAGTTTCGATTTTATTTTTATTTAAAATTGTTCGGGTTATTTTCGTTCGAAAGTTTTTTACGAGATCAACCAACATAGAACTGTAACCTTGACCATGAAGTTCTTGATCGAACGAGTTTCTAAGAAACGAAGCGTTACCCACATATTTTTGAAGCATTTCTTAATCATATCAGTCGAGAAATATATAGCCTTAAGATCTCTCTCAGATTCATGCATCGTTCAAACGTAACAAATTATGAGGATTATGGAATAAATTGGATACGAAATTTAGAGAATTTAACTTATTTATCGAACTATGTAGGTCGGTAAGTGCTACCAATCACAACCCATCGGTTGAACGGCTCCAACTGAATCAATCACGATCGTGTCGCGCGATTATTGATCTACAAATTAGGGTTTGTAGCCTCAACCCTTGATTTGAGCAATACATAGGGTGTTTGGTGACCATAATTAATCAAATCCACACCTCTTTTTCTATGTCTTTTAGCTTTTGGTTTATATAATTACATAGGAGACATAAAGTGAGGGAAAGAAGTGCATGGGTTGATCTAATTGCTCGAGCATAGCTCGATGGTTAATGCATTTACTTTATTCGTTTTGAGGTCCAAATTCTTACGTTCATATTTTTTGTATTGAAAACATGTTTGATGCTATAATTGACTAAAAAGTTCATAATTTAGGGTTTAAAGTTCATGATTTATCTATAATGTCCTTTATAGTTCATGCACTGTAAGATTCCACGTCGATTGGAGAGGGGAACGAAACATTCTATAAGGGTGTGGAAACCACTCCCTAATCGACGTGTTTTAAAATCATGAAGTTGATGACGATACGTAACAAGCTAAAGTGGACAATATCTGCTAGCGGTAGACTTGAACTGTTACATGTACAATTGGCACATTTTTTAAGTTGCAATTAACGGAATCATAACTACCAATTTGAACATAACTCAACTAGTTAAAAAATATGTTATCGATGGCTAGAAGGTTTCCAGCTAGAGTGTAAATTAATCTTTAACTCTAGACTCTAGCCATGTCGGTTGAAAAGGGAAACAAAATATATTTTATAAGATTGTTGAAACCTTTCCCTTGTAGAAGCATTTTAAAACCGTGAGACTAACAACGATATGTAACAGGATAAAACGGACAATATCTACTAGTGGTGGGCTTAATAAACATAATACAAATGCTAGACAACAGGTGATGTGTCAGCGAGAACGCTGAGCCTCCAAAGGTGGTGGACAAAGCATTCCTTATAAGAGTGTGGAAACCTCGGACGAAACATCGTTTATAATGATGTGAAAACCTTTCCCTAGTATTATAAATGGTATCAGAGTCTGGTGTCACGATCATGCAAGGCGATTGTGACACTGGGTCTCTAAGGGAGTGAACGAAGCATTCCTTATAAAGGTGTGAAAAACTATCTCTAGTAAAAAAATCGTGAAACTAACGAGAATACGTAACATACCAACTTTCACCCGAATCAAGTTCTCGAGAATATTATCGACCAAATATAATGAATTTTCTTTCAATCATGGTGTCCAACTATTCTTTTTTCAACAAATTTAATCAAGATTCTAGACGCCTTTAAAATTTATAATTACATTGATCGTTAAAAGGGCAATTATTTTGTCTTCTTCAAAATCCATTTTTCACTTTAATTTACAATCAAAACTTTATACTTACTCCTTACATTTCAACGTAATTTCAAATTTACCCTTATCGGGTAACGATAAATTCATATAACATAAGATAACATAAATTTACGTGACAGACCTGAAAAACATTAAAAAAAAAATTAAATCTATATCTCCTAAGTGAATTTATTAACGGGAGTTTAACTATTCGAATGACGATCGGGTTTAGCTGAACGAACGTAATTATAATATTAAAAATATGGAAAATATGAAAAATAAAAAAGGAGGTTACTTGTTGGAGTGGTACTTTTATGAAATTTAATGATTAAGCCCAACATGTCTTTCAAGGCCCACCATAACAATCATTCACCATTACATTACTCCCATTCAATGGGACCTCTCTATAATAAAATAAATAAGTTATATTACAATAATTTTTTTTTTTTTTTTTTACAAAATTATCGGTTATAGACGATGTTCGTACGTTGAAATGGGTCGAAATGAGACTCAAAATGATTGCTCGAGTTGTAAATTTTTTCAAATTGAACGACGGTTCAGATCATTTATTCAAATTTTTATTTTATTTAAAATAAAATTTTAGTTTATAAAATATCTATTTATTTATTTTTAAATATTTAAATAATAAAAAAAATTTGAACACCTCTACTATTTATATTTTAAAAAACATTTTTTAATTATTTACGACAATAATTATTTTTAAAATTCAAACAAATTTTATACACGTGTGAAATTTTTTTATTTACTTTTTTTTGTGGAATAAAAATTAATCGAAATACAGACGGACCCAAAACAAAAGATTGTCAGAGAAAAAAATCCACCTGGAAAATGCAAGTTCCGTACTGATGGGACCTAACCAATCAGCGATATGACACCTGTCACATGACGTGGTGCTAACAAACACGTGTCAGATATGACTTTACACCATTTTTCATTTTTCTTATATTTTGATAAATCTATTAGTTTCTTTTTTTAAAAAAAAAAGGAAAAATAAATTATTTATTTGTGTATAGGAACCTTCTATTTCTTTGAATTTAAAATTTTAAAAACTAACAAATACGATTAGTGAGAGGTTCGACGGAACGCTATTTCTTTTAAGAGGAGGACGATAGAAGCCCTTGGGGGAAAACGACCTCCCGAAAACCTCTGTTACATTTAAACTCGTTACATTAGGAATAAGTACATAAGAAACGGATCCATTCAAAACAGTTACACTAGGAACACCGAGGGAAACGCCTCATATACTCATTACCAAAAGCTTGCCCGAGCACGAGGAAACATAAAACCAGAAAGATTAGGTTGAGTTAGAAAAATTTTACGGACCAGTCCAAAATTTCAAGTTAATCGAGTTGGTGACTTGAACGATCTAACCTAATTCTCTATTTTCAGACTAAGATGGATCACAGTGAGCAACAAACTTCTCAAATTCGTAAAAGATGACATCGATCACGAACGAAAAATCTTTAAAAAATAATATATTTATTTTTTAAAAATTAAATAAATACATTTTCACACTAATAAGCAAAATATTTCAAAAGGTCAAGATTCTCATAAACTTTCCGTCCTATAATCTTCAATGATTATTTGGTGGGGCCCACCGTGTGCGGCTCTATATGTCTCCACACACTTTTAAATTATTATTTTTTTTTTGTAAAATTATATTAATTTTTATTATTAAAGTAACTACTAAGAACAAAACATGCTGAAAGAACTCGTGTTGGTCTGTAAAGATAGTCGTTCCTCGAGTGATCCTAAAAATTAAGAGGCTAGAGGTTGTTTTGAGGTCCAAATCGACCACGATGATCAACTGGGTCTATCAGTGTAAGTCAGCTGAACGAGTGAGAAATTGACGTTTGAAAATCTTGTGGGGTCAAAAATCCAACCTTTTTTTTTTTATAAATATTTGATAGCTTTTTCGATTATAATTTTCATTTACAATTTAGTCAAAGATTTGAGTTATAATAAATAAAAAATAAAAAATAAAAAATAAAAAATAAAGTAATTTTCTTACCCTACCAATGTTTAATTATGCATTTTATATGATCTCGTAAGATTTTCAAATGTTGTATGGAACTTTTTCGAAACTTTTGTTGACTAATAAGTTTGACTTTCGACGAACATTTATGGCTTTTTTGAAGTATCTGTAATAAGATTGTCTGTAATCCTCAAGAATCTCCTTTTCGTTGAAACAGCTCAAATGGTCGGTTAAGGGTGACGTTTGATGTTCTAGAAGGATGATGAAAATCAATTTAATAAAGTTTAAGTAACGTTCGAAGTGAAATATGGATCATGTTTGTCACTTTTGTGTTAATTAACGACTTTGATTCTAGAAGGTTTTGAATGTGAAAGGGTATGTTTTGTTGTAACAGTTCAAGCTCACCGCTAGCAGATATTGTTCGTTTTGGCTCGTTACGTATCGTCGTCAGTCTCACAGTTTTAAAATGTTTAGTTCTCATCTCCAACCGATATGAGATCTCATAATCCTTACTGGCACTGTAACAGCCCAAATCCACTGCGAGTAGAATGTTGTCCTTTTTGGCTCATTACGCATTGTTATCAGCCAACGCGTTTTCTTGATCGATTATATATATCTTAATCATTTAAATTTAACAACATAAAGATTCAAATTTCTAACCTCTTGATCGATTATTGGTAACGACCCAGATCCACCGCTAGCAAATATTGTACCACAGCCAATGTGGTACATCACAATTCACCCCCTTCGGGGCCGAGCATCCTCACTAGCACTCGTTCCTTTCTCCAATTGATGTGGAACCCCCTACAAATCCTCCCCCTTTGGGGCCTAGCGTCCTTACTGACACATCGCCTCATGTCTACTCCCTTTGGAAAATAGCGAGAAGGTTGACACATCGTCCGGTGTCTGGCTCTAATACCATTTGAATGTGTTATGAGATTTTGATTTAATTTTCACATCAAAGCGTAAAATGAAACCATCATTCTCGAAAATGACATAAGTTATGATTGTGGCTGTGACACCCGAGTAAACGTGAGGTATATGAATGAATCAATATCACATATGAACGAGAGCGATCCTAAAGATAAGATGTCTAAGAAATATTTCTATTATATTATACTACATTAATGTACGAGGTAAATATATTATTATTATTATTATTATTATTATTTTAAAGTTATTATTATCATAATTATTTTATATTTCTACATCCATTTATTTATTTATATTGAAATGATAGTTCTGATGGAGTAAATTATACTCTTTTATAATTAAAAAAAGGTATGATTGCATACAAAATTTTAAATTTTTTTTAATATCATTCTTAATTTGTGAATTTTTTTAAATTAAAATTTGATAAAAAAAAAAAATACAGATATATGATTGAACCAAGATCGTATTTGAATGAGCATGATCTTTAACAAAATTACATTAGTTTTAAAAGACACGAGCGGTGTTCATATGACTCGATAAAAGTCAGGGTGAGTGAGATTTTTCTCGGTTCAATTACGTTGAATTTTTCAGAAAACAAAAAATTATGTTTGGTTTGAGGCTGACATTTTTTTTATGGGTTAACTCAAACCCAAGTGATACATTATGTGTCGTGACTCGTGAATGTTTGAGCTGCTCAAATCACAAACTCAATCGGACCGTGTACTAAAAAAATGTTTTTTTTTTTTAATGTTAATTTTTTTTTTTTTATAAGAATCACTCTTTCATGTGTCTCCCAACTAATGTTGGCTCCTCCTTTTTATGCCCCTTGACCATATATTATCTATTAAAAAACAAATAAAATTAAACTGACCCGTCAGTCACTCACCAACCCAATAAAAAACAATCAGTGCAAGTCTGACCAGTATTTTGGGAGTTTGCAAATCTCCCATACGCCATCTCAGCCATTGATTCTCAAAGTACGTAACCAATCAACGGTCGAAACTCACCTTCACTTTTCACTTTTCACCGGCATGCGGAGTTTAAAACTTAAATATTTAAATAAATAAATAAATAATGCTGCGTTGGCAAAGGGGATTTTTTGGGCATTGAGTAATTATTTTCAAAATTAATGGTTAAAATTTCGAGACTTTTTTTTTTTAATTAATTTCATAAAAATTTAAAAATATTGTAATTAAAAATTACGTAATTAAAAGGGGACAGCATACTGACAATGTCAGTGTAGAGTCCAGAATCATTCTATTTATAATAATAATAATAATAATAATAATAAACAATAATATTTGGATTTTAAAATATGATTGAAAAATATTAAATAATTATTTTCTTCATTAGATTCACAAATTGGAGTTATTTGTTTGTTTTTATTCAACTAATTTTATGAATATCTCTTCATCGTACAACTTTTTTATATTAATTTAATTACGTTTAAAAGTATCTTCAAGTTTACGTTCGATTCTATATTTTTAGCTATTCGTTTGGTAACCAGATACTTGGTTGTGGCAGGACGTTTTCTTTGTGTCGAGCTATAGAGAGAGTTGATGCAAACTGTAACGACTCGTGGTTGGTACCAAAAGAATAAAACATGCAACGTGTTGTGATATCATCATGTGTATCATAAACATGTAGAACACGACCTTATTGATCATATCCTATATATTCCGGGAGTGACCTTGGCATGTATGTTCCAAACATGTAGACATGATTTTATAGATCAGAACATAAACGTACAAGGAGTGACTCTTTCATACATAGAGCAAATCAGATGAGTTCAACTAGACTGAACTAGTCGATCATATTAAACTAAATAGGTCAATTCCCAGTTCAAACTAGACCGGTTAATACCCTTTTCTTCCTCGTGCATCTTTCCTCTAGGGTTTCTCCTTCAAGGCTATAACGTTAGAACACGAGACGAGTGACATAACCTCTAGCCACGATCCACGATAGTAATGGAACAAATGTCATTGGCTATGAGGGAGCTAGAAACCCGAAACCCGAGAAAAGTATCAGCAACACCATTTATTAAAACTTAGAATTAAAAGCGATTAAAGAAAAATATTGGGTTATTATCGTATAAATAAATTGATAATTTGGAAATAAAAAATGATTATGACCTAATTTAAAAAAAAAAAAAAAAAAGTACAAAGGAATGTGATATAATATATGTTGGTGAAAATATAAAATATAAAAAGAAGAGATAGCTAAAATTAGGTTAAAAAATAGGTGCAACATGCACATACTTGATTACACTCAATGGACCATTTTTAATATATTAGAGAGAGAGAAGAATCCAAATTGTTTTCGACCACAACCTAAGATTTCTTTATTAAAATATCTTTGTTCGATTATGTTTTTTGGTTTGTTTAATGATCGGTACGTGTCAGATCTCACGTTGGTTGGAAAGAAAACGAAATATTTCTTATAGAAATGTGCAAATCTCTCTCTAATAGACGCGTTTTAAAATCGTGAGACTGACGAGGATAATATTTGTTACCGGTGGACTTGGACTATTACAGATGGTATCAGAGCTAGACACTGAGTGATGTGCCAGTAAGGATGCTGGGTGTCATAATCGCCTTTTCTTGGTAGCGGATTTGGCGATTGGGTGGCACTCACTCTCAGTACTGAGTGAGTCAAATCAACTTCTAACCATGTTGCTTCCGGTTGGGCAACATGTATTCAAATCTCGAGTGGTGTTATATAGCATGCAAGCGAAAAGACAAGAACAATGGCTTAAAGAAAACAAGAAAGAACATGAAAACAATAAAAGAAAGCGATAAAGTAGTACAAGACAAGAGTTTCGGCATGTTACGGGTATGCGACAATAGACAACACGCCTTGGACAAGCATGACCGTGACACTGAGCCTCCAAGAGAGATGGATTGTGAAAATCCACATTGGTTGGAAAGAGGAACGAGACATTCTTTACAAGTACGTGAAAACCATCAATACGTAATGGGTCAAAGTAGATAATATTTACTAGCGGGCTCGAGCTGTTACAATCGGTTTTTTCTGTTAAATTATAAGTTTAATCCTTAATTTTTTTTTTCTAACGGGTCGGTGAATAATTAAAATTTTAAATTTGTATTTAATCAAACATATTCAATTTTTTAAATTGACCAATATATTCAATAATTTTATTTCTAATACGACAATTTTTAATTTTGTGTCTAATAAATTTATGAATTTTAAAAAATGTCGAGTACGTTCACATGCAATAAATTTAATAAAATAATTTAAAAAAAATTAAAAAAAGTTTATAAATCTAACAAAAATCGAGAAAGTGAATGTACTTTGAACTTGCTAAAATATACCCTCACCATTATTGCTAAAAAGTCCTTTAAAAAACAGTTATTTACTTTTAAATATTTTAAAAATCATTTCATTTTAAATGATCTTTCGACCCCTAATTTTTTCTACATCTCTCGTGTAATAAGAGAATTCAGAGTCCCGAGAAAATTAGAGTTGTAATCCTCTATTAAACAGCCACACCTACACCTCGAGCTTGCCGAACGAATGAAACTGTCAAATTGGTCCCAATCGATCCAATTGAACCGAGTTCGATAAGTCCACAAAACTGGTCAATCGATTTAATGTATATATATATATTTCTGATAAAACTATATATAGTAGATAGTTATATATATAGTAAATGATCTAAAGTTACGATAAAACTCTTAGATCAAGTGTGTTGTTGTACGATCCTCTTCTGTTCTTTGTGTTTATCTAGATCGAGTGTGTGCTGTTGTGCGATCCTATCATAAATAACATACGCCATATCGTTGGAGAATGTCGGGATCATCAGATGCCGAATTCGAATTTGGAATACTGATGAAATGGTGAATAAAATAATGAAATTGCACAAAGAAGGAATATGGTAGGTGACACGTGCTCTTTTATTTATTTATTATATATATTTTTTTTGCGCCCCGTTTTTTTTTTTTTTTTTTTTTTTTTTTTTTTTTTTTTTTTTTTTTTTTTTTTTTTT